>NW_028251513.1:0-78061 GCF_964263255.1 Lissotriton vulgaris
TGACCCCGGACCAGTCGAACATTGAAAAAATGGTCAATATGGATGAAATTTTAACATTTAATCTTTTGACTTTAAATGACGGTTGGATGTGAGTTATTACTTTTTCAACTAAAATAAGTGTGTTTAAAGTCATTTCTGTGCCTGAAATTGGTCAAAATTGAAGATTTTGAGTAAGCAAAACTCTGTAAAAATGGCAATTTTGGTCACTGTGAGGGTTTAAAAAGTGGTTATTCAACATGAGGCCCGATCCAAATGACATTCTGAATCATTTTTGGTAGAGTGCAAAAAATCAATTTTCTGATGAAAAACGATGACCCCGGACCAGTCGAACGTTGGAAAAATGGTCAATATTGCTGAAATTTTAACATTTAATCTTTTGACTTTAAATGACGGTTGGATATGAATTATTACTTTTTCAACTAAAATAAGTGTGTTTAAAGTCATTTCTGTGCCTGAAATTGGTCAAAATTTGAAGCTTTTGAGTAAGCAAAACTCTGTAAAAATGGCAATTTTGGTCACTTTGAGGGTTTAAAAAGTGGTTATTCAACATGAGGCCCGATCCAAATAACAATTTGAATCATTTTTGGAAGAGTCCAAAAAATCCATTTTCTGATGAAAAACGATGACCCCGGACCAGTCGAACATTGAAAAAATGGTCAATATTGATGAAATTTTAACATTTAATCTTTTGACTTTAAATGACGGTTGGATGTGAGTTATTACTTTTTCAACTAAAATAAGTGTGTTTAAAGTCATTTCTGTGCCTGAAATTGGTCAAAATTGAAGATTTTGAGTAAGCAAAACTCTGTAAAAATGGCAATTTTGGTCACTGTGAGGGTTTAAAAAGTGGTTATTCAACATGAGGCCCGATCCAAATGACATTTTGAATCATTTTTGGTAGAGTCCAAAAAATCAATTTTCTGATGAAAAACGATGACCCCGGACCAGTCGAACGTTGAAAAAATGGTCAATATTGATTAAATTTTAACATTTAATCTTTTGACTTTAAATGACGGTTGGATATGAATTATTACTTTTTCAACTAAAATAAGTGTGTTTAAAGTCATTTCTGTGCCTGAAATTGGTCAAATTTGAAGCTTATGAGTAAGCAAAACTCTATAAAAATGGCAATTTTGGTCACTGTGAGGGTTTAAAAATTGGTTATTCAACATGAGGCCCGATCCAAATGACATTTTGAATCATTTTTGGAAGAGTCCAAAAAATCCATTTTCTGATGAAAAACGATGACCCCGGACCAGTCGAACGTTGAAAAAATGGTCAATATTGATGAAATTTTAACATTTAATCTTTTGACTTTAAATGAAGGTTGGATGTGAGTTATTAATTTTTCAACTAAAATTAGTGTGTTTAAAGTCATTTCTGTGCCTGAAATTGGTAAAAATTCGAAGATTTTGAGTAAGCAAATCTCTGTAAAAATGGCAATTTTGGTCACTGTGAGGGTTTAAAAAGTGGTTATTCAACATGAGGCCTGATCCAAATGACATTTTGAATCATTTTTGGTAGAGTCCAAAAAATCAATTTTCTGATGAAAAACGATGACCCGGACCAGTCGAACGTTGAAAAAATGGTCAATATTGATGAAATTTTAACATTTAATCTTTTGACTTTAAATGACGGTTGGATATGAATTATTACTATTTCAACTAAAATAAGTGTGTTTAAAGTCATTTCTGTGCCTGAAATTGGTCAAATTTGAAGATTTTGAGTAAGCAAAACTCTGTAAAAATGGCAATTTTGGTCACTGTGAGGGTTTAAAAAGTGGTTATTCAACATGAGGCCCGATCCAAATGACATTCTGAATCATTTTTGGTAGAGTGCAAAAAATCAATTTTCTGATGAAAAACGATGACCCCGGACCAGTCGAACGTTGAAAAAATGGTCAATATTGATGAAATTTTAACATTTAATCTTTTGACTTTAAATGACGGTTGGATGTGAGTTATTACTTTTTCAACTAAAATAAGTGTGTTTAAAGTCATTTCTGTGCCTGAAATTGGTCAAAATTGAAGATTTTGAGTAAGCAAAACTCTGTAAAAATGGCAATTTTGGTCACTGTGAGGGTTTAAAAAGTGGTTATTCAACATGAGGCCCGATCCAAATGACATTTTGAATCATTTTTGGTAGAGTCCAAAAAATCAATTTTCTGATGAAAAACGATGACCCCGGACCAGTCGAACGTTGAAAAAATGGTCAATATTGATGAAATTTTAACATTTAATCTTTTGACTTTAAATGACGGTTGGATATGAATTATTACTTTTTCAACTAAAACAAGTGTGTTTAAAGTCATTTCTGTGCCTGAAATTGGTCAAATTTGAAGCTTATGAGTAAGCAAAACTCTGTAAAAATGGCAATTTTGGTCACTGTGAGGGTTTAAAAAGTGGTTATTCAACATGAGGCCCGATCCAAATGACATTTTGAATCATTTTTGGAAGAGTCCAAAAAATCCATTTTCTGATGAAAAACGATGACCCCGGACCAGTCGAACGTTGAAAAAATGGTCAATATTGATGAAATTTTAACATTTAATCTTTTGACTTTAAATGACGGTTGGATGTGAGTTATTACTTTTTCAACTAAAATAAGTGTGTTTAAAGTCATTTCTGTGCCTGAAATTGGTCAAAATTGAAGATTTTGAGTAAGCAAAACTCTGTAAAAATGGCAATTTTGGTCACTGTGAGGGTTTAAAAAGTGGTTATTCAACATGAGGCCCGATCCAAATGACATTTTGAATCATTTTTGGTAGAGTCCAAAAAATCAATTTTCTGATGAAAAACGATGACCCCGGACCAGTCGAACGTTGAAAAAATGGTCAATATTGATTAAATTTTAACATTTAATCTTTTGACTTTAAATGACGGTTGGATATGAATTATTACTTTTTCAACTAAAATAAGTGTGTTTAAAGTCATTTCTGTGCCTGAAATTGGTCAAATTTGAAGCTTATGAGTAAGCAAAACTCTATAAAAATGGCAATTTTGGTCACTGTGAGGGTTTAAAAATTGGTTATTCAACATGAGGCCCGATCCAAATGACATTTTGAATCATTTTTGGAAGAGTCCAAAAAATCCATTTTCTGATGAAAAACGATGACCCCGGACCAGTCGAACGTTGAAAAAATGGTCAATATTGATGAAATTTTAACATTTAATCTTTTGACTTTAAATGAAGGTTGGATGTGAGTTATTAATTTTTCAACTAAAATTAGTGTGTTTAAAGTCATTTCTGTGCCTGAAATTGGTAAAAATTCGAAGATTTTGAGTAAGCAAATCTCTGTAAAAATGGCAATTTTGGTCACTGTGAGGGTTTAAAAAGTGGTTATTCAACATGAGGCCTGATCCAAATGACATTTTGAATCATTTTTGGTAGAGTCCAAAAAATCAATTTTCTGATGAAAAACGATGACCCGGACCAGTCGAACGTTGAAAAAATGGTCAATATTGATGAAATTTTAACATTTAATCTTTTGACTTTAAATGACGGTTGGATATGAATTATTACTATTTCAACTAAAATAAGTGTGTTTAAAGTCATTTCTGTGCCTGAAATTGGTCAAATTTGAAGATTTTGAGTAAGCAAAACTCTGTAAAAATGGCAATTTTGGTCACTGTGAGGGTTTAAAAAGTGGTTATTCAACATGAGGCCCGATCCAAATGACATTCTGAATCATTTTTGGTAGAGTGCAAAAAATCAATTTTCTGATGAAAAACGATGACCCCGGACCAGTCGAACGTTGAAAAAATGGTCAATATTGATGAAATTTTAACATTTAATCTTTTGACTTTAAATGACGGTTGGATGTGAGTTATTACTTTTTCAACTAAAATAAGTGTGTTTAAAGTCATTTCTGTGCCTGAAATTGGTCAAAATTGAAGATTTTGAGTAAGCAAAACTCTGTAAAAATGGCAATTTTGGTCACTGTGAGGGTTTAAAAAGTGGTTATTCAACATGAGGCCCGATCCAAATGACATTTTGAATCATTTTTGGTAGAGTCCAAAAAATCAATTTTCTGATGAAAAACGATGACCCCGGACCAGTCGAACGTTGAAAAAATGGTCAATATTGATGAAATTTTAACATTTAATCTTTTGACTTTAAATGACGGTTGGATATGAATTATTACTTTTTCAACTAAAACAAGTGTGTTTAAAGTCATTTCTGTGCCTGAAATTGGTCAAATTTGAAGCTTATGAGTAAGCAAAACTCTGTAAAAATGGCAATTTTGGTCACTGTGAGGGTTTAAAAAGTGGTTATTCAACATGAGGCCCGATCCAAATGACATTTTGAATCATTTTTGGAAGAGTCCAAAAAATCCATTTTCTGATGAAAAACGATGACCCCGGACCAGTCGAACGTTGAAAAAATGGTCAATATTGATGAAATTTTAACATTTAATCTTTTGACTTTAAATGACGGTTGGATGTGAGTTATTAATTTTTCAACTAAAATTAGTGTGTTTAAAGTCATTTCTGTGCCTGAAATTGGTAAAAATTCGAAGATTTTGAGTAAGCAAATCTCTGTAAAAATGGCAATTTTGGTCACTGTGAGGGTTTGAAAAGTGGTTATTCAACATGAGGCCTGATCCAAATGACATTTTGAATCATTTTTGGTAGAGTCCAAAAAATCAATTTTCTGATGAAAAACGATGACCCGGACCAGTCGAACGTTGAAAAAATGGTCAATATTGATGAAATTTTAACATTTAATCTTTTGACTTTAAATGACGGTTGGATATGAATTATTACTTTTTCAACTAAAATAAGTGTGTTTAAAGTCATTTCTGTGCCTGAAATTGGTCAAAATTGAAGATTTTGAGTAAGCAAAACTCTGTAAAAATGGCAATTTTGGTCACTGTGAGGGTTTAAAAAGTGGTTATTCAACATGAGGCCCGATCCAAATGACATTCTGAATCATTTTTGGTAGAGTGCAAAAAATCAATTTTCTGATGAAAAACGATGACCCCGGACCAGTCGAACGTTGAAAAAATGGTCAATATTGATGAAATTTTAACATTTAATCTTTTGACTTTAAATGACGGTTGGATATGAGTTATTAGTTTTTCAACTAAAATAAGTGTGTTTAAAGTCATTTCTGTGCCTGAAATTGGTCAAAATTTGAAGCTTTTGAGTAAGCAAAACTCTGTAAAAATGGCAATTTTGGTCACTGTGAGGGTTTAAAAAGTGGTTATTCAACATGAGGCCCGATCCAAATGACATTCTGAATCATTTTTGGTAGAGTGCAAAAAATCAATTTTCTGACGAAAAACGATGACCCCGGACCAGTCGAACGTTGAAAAAATGGTCAATATTGATGAAATTTTAACATTTAATCTTTTGACTTTAAATGACGGTTGGATGTGAGTTATTACTTTTTCAACTAAAATAAGTGTGTTTAAAGTCATTTCTGTGCCTGAAATTGGTCAAAATTTGAAGCTTTTGAGTAAGCAAAACTCTGTAAAAATGGCAATTTTGGTCACTTTGAGGGTTTAAAAAGTGGTTATTCAACATGAGGCCTATCCAAATGACAATTTGAATCATTTTTGGAAGAGTCCAAAAAATCCATTTTCTGATGAAAAACGATGACCCCGGACCAGTCGAACATTGAAAAAATGGTCAATATGGATGAAATTTTAACATTTAATCTTTTGACTTTAAATGACGGTTGGATGTGAGTTATTACTTTTTCAACTAAAATAAGTGTGTTTAAAGTCATTTCTGTGCCTGAAATTGGTCAAAATTGAAGATTTTGAGTAAGCAAAACTCTGTAAAAATGGCAATTTTGGTCACTGTGAGGGTTTAAAAAGTGGTTATTCAACATGAGGCCCGATCCAAATGACATTCTGAATCATTTTTGGTAGAGTGCAAAAAATCAATTTTCTGATGAAAAACGATAACCCCGGACCAGTCGAACGTTGAAAAAATGGTCAATATTGCTGAAATTTTAACATTTAATCTTTTGACTTTAAATGACGGTTGGATATGAATTATTACTTTTTCAACTAAAATAAGTGTGTTTAAAGTCATTTCTGTGCCTGAAATTGGTCAAAATTTGAAGCTTTTGAGTAAGCAAAACTCTGTAAAAATGGCAATTTTGGTCACTTTGAGGGTTTAAAAAGTGGTTATTCAACATGAGGCCCGATCCAAATGACAATTTGAATCATTTTTTGAAGAGTCCAAAAAATCCATTTTCTGATGAAAAACGATGACCCCGGACCAGTCGAACATTGAAAAAATGGTCAATATTGATGAAATTTTAACATTTAATCTTTTGACTTTAAATGACGGTTGGATGTGAGTTATTACTTTTTCAACTAAAATAAGTGTGTTTAAAGTCATTTCTGTGCCTGAAATTGGTCAAAATTGAAGATTTTGAGTAAGCAAAACTCTGTAAAAATGGCAATTTTGGTCACTGTGAGGGTTTAAAAAGTGGTTATTCAACATGAGGCCCGATCCAAATGACATTTTGAATCATTTTTGGTAGAGTCCAAAAAATCAATTTTCTGATGAAAAACGATGACCCCGGACCAGTCGAACGTTGAAAAAATGGTCAATATTGATTAAATTTTAACATTTAATCTTTTGACTTTAAATGACGGTTGGATATGAATTATTACTTTTTCAACTAAAATAAGTGTGTTTAAAGTCATTTCTGTGCCTGAAATTGGTCAAAATTTGAAGCTTTTGAGTAAGCAAAACTCTGTAAAAATGGCAATTTTGGTCACTGTGAGGGTTTAAAAAGTGGTTATTCAACATGAGGCCCGATCCAAATGACATTCTGAATCATTTTTGGTAGAGTGCAAAAAATCAATTTTCTGATGAAAAACGATGACCCCGGACCAGTCGAACGTTGAAAAAATGGTCAATATTGATGAAATTTTAACATTTAATCTTTTGACTTTAAATGACGGTTGGATGTGAGTTATTACTTTTTCAACTAAAATAAGTGTGTTTAAAGTCATTTCTGTGCCTGAAATTGGTCAAAATTTGAAGCTTTTGAGTAAGCAAAACTCTGTAAAAATGGCAATTTTGGTCACTTTGAGGGTTTAAAAAGTGGTTATTCAACATGAGGCCTATCCAAATGACAATTTGAATCATTTTTGGAAGAGTCCAAAAAATCCATTTTCTGATGAAAAACGATGACCCCGGACCAGTCGAACATTGAAAAAATGGTCAATATGGATGAAATTTTAACATTTAATCTTTTGACTTTAAATGACGGTTGGATGTGAGTTATTACTTTTTCAACTAAAATAAGTGTGTTTAAAGTCATTTCTGTGCCTGAAATTGGTCAAAATTGAAGATTTTGAGTAAGCAAAACTCTGTAAAAATGGCAATTTTGGTCACTGTGAGGGTTTAAAAAGTGGTTATTCAACATAAGGCCCGATCCAAATGACATTCTGAATCATTTTTGGTAGAGTGCAAAAAATCAATTTTCTGATGAAAAACGATGACCCCGGACCAGTCGAACGTTGAAAAAATGGTCAATATTGCTGAAATTTTAACATTTAATCTTTTGACTTTAAATGACGGTTGGATATGAATTATTACTTTTTCAACTAAAATAAGTGTGTTTAAAGTCATTTCTGTGCCTGAAATTGGTCAAAATTTGAAGCTTTTGAGTAAGCAAAACTCTGTAAAAATGGCAATTTTGGTCACTTTGAGGGTTTAAAAAGTGGTTATTCAACATGAGGCCCGATCCAAATGACAATTTGAATCATTTTTGGAAGAGTCCAAAAAATCCATTTTCTGATGAAAAACGATGACCCCGGACCAGTCGAACATTGAAAAAATGGTCAATATTGATGAAATTTTAACATTTAATCTTTTGACTTTAAATGACGGTTGGATGTGAGTTATTACTTTTTCAACTAAAATAAGTGTGTTTAAAGTCATTTCTGTGCCTGAAATTGGTCAAAATTGAAGATTTTGAGTAAGCAAAACTCTGTAAAAATGGCAATTTTGGTCACTGTGAGGGTTTAAAAAGTGGTTATTCAACATGAGGCCCGATCCAAATGACATTTTGAATCATTTTTGGTAGAGTCCAAAAAATTAATTTTCTGATGAAAAACGATGACCCCGGACCAGTCGAACGTTGAAAAAATGGTCAATATTGATTAAATTTTAACATTTAATCTTTTGACTTTAAATGACGGTTGGATATGAATTATTACTTTTTCAACTAAAATAAGTGTGTTTAAAGTCATTTCTGTGCCTGAAATTGGTCAAATTTGAAGCTTATGAGTAAGCAAAACTCTGTAAAAATGGCAATTTTGGTCACTGTGAGGGTTTAAAAATTGGTTATTCAACATGAGGCCCGATCCAAATGACATTTTGAATCATTTTTGGAAGAGTCCAAAAAATCAATTTTCTGATGAAAAACGATGACCCCGGACCAGTCGAACGTTGAAAAAATGGTCAATATTGATGAAATTTTAACATTTAATCTTTTGACTTTAAATGAAGGTTGGATGTGAGTTATTAATTTTTCAACTAAAATTAGTGTGTTTAAAGTCATTTCTGTGCCTGAAATTGGTAAAAATTCGAAGATTTTGAGTAAGCAAATCTCTGTAAAAATGGCAATTTTGGTCACTGTGAGGGTTTAAAAAGTGGTTATTCAACATGAGGCCTGATCCAAATGACATTTTGAATCATTTTTGGTAGAGTCCAAAAAATCAATTTTCTGATGAAAAACGATGACCCGGACCAGTCGAACGTTGAAAAAATGGTCAATATTGATGAAATTTTAACATTTAATCTTTTGACTTTAAATGACGGTTGGATATGAATTATTACTATTTCAACTAAAATAAGTGTGTTTAAAGTCATTTCTGTGCCTGAAATTGGTCAAATTTGAAGCTTTTGAGTAAGCAAAACTCTGTAAAAATGGCAATTTTGGTCACTGTGAGGGTTTAAAAAGTGGTTATTCAACATGAGGCCCGATCCAAATGACAATTTGAATCATTTTTGGAAGAGTCCAAAAAATCCATTTTCTGATGAAAAACGATGACCCCGGACCAGTCGAACATTGAAAAAATGGTCAATATTGATGAAATTTTAACATTTAATCTTTTGACTTTAAATGACGGTTGGATGTGAGTTATTACTTTTTCAACTAAAATAAGTGTGTTTAAAGTCATTTCTTTGCCTGAAATTGGTCAAAATTGAAGATTTTGAGTAAGCAAAACTCTGTAAAAATGGCAATTTTGGTCACTGTGAGGGTTTAAAAAGTGGTTATTCAACATGAGGCCCGATCCAAATGACATTCTGAATCATTTTTGGTAGAGTGCAAAAAATCAATTTTCTGATGAAAAACGATGACCCCGGACCAGTCGAACGTTGAAAAAATGGTCAATATTGATGAAATTTTAACATTTAATCTTTTGACTTTAAATGACGGTTGGATGTGAGTTATTACTTTTTCAACTAAAATAAGTGTGTTTAAAGTCATTTCTGTGCCTGAAATTGGTCAAAATTTGAAGCTTTTGAGTAAGCAAAATTCTGTAAAAATGGCAATTTTGGTCACTTTGAGGGTTTAAAAAGTGGTTATTCAACATGAGGCCCGATCCAAATGACAATTTGAAGATTTTGGAAGAGTCCAAAAAATCAATTTTCTGATGAAAAACGATGACCCCGGACCAGTCGAACATTGAAAAAATGGTCAATATTTATGAAATTTTAACATTTAATCTTTTGACTTTAAATGACGGTTGGATGTGAGTTATTACTTTTTCAACTAAAATAAGTGTGTTTAAAGTCATTTCTGTGCCTGAAATTGGTCAAAATTGAAGATTTTGAGTAAGCAAAACTCTGTAAAAATGGCAATTTTGGTCACTGTGAGGGTTTAAAAAGTGGTTATTCAACATGAGGCCCGATCCAAATGACATTCTGAATCATTTTTGGTAGAGTGCAAAAAATCAATTTTCTGATGAAAAACGATGACCCCGGACCAGTCGAACGTTGAAAAAATGGTCAATATTGATGAAATTTTAACATTTAATCTTTTGACTTTAAATGACGGTTGGATGTGAGTTATTACTTTTTCAACTAAAATAAGTGTGTTTAAAGTCATTTCTGTGCCTGAAATTGGTCAAAATTTGAAGCTTTTGAGTAAGCAAAACTCTGTAAAAATGGCAATTTTGGTCACTGTGAGGGTTTAAAAAGTGGTAATTCAACATGAGGCCCGATCCAAATGACATTTTGAATCATTTTTGGTAGAGTGCAAAAAATCAATTTTCTGATGAAAAACGATGACCCCGGACCAGTCGAACGTTGAAAAAATGGTCAATATTGCTGAAATTTTAACATTTAATCTTTTGACTTTAAATGACGGTTGGATGTGAGTTATTACTTTTTCAACTAAAATAAGTGTGTTTAAAGTCATTTCTGTGCCTGAAATTGGTCAAAATTTGAAGCTTTTGAGTAAGCAAAACTCTGTAAAAATGGCAATTTTGGTCACTGTGAGGGTTTAAAAAGTGGTAATTCAACATGAGGCCCGATCCAAATGACATTTTGAATCATTTTTGGTAGAGTGCAAAAAATCAATTTTCTGATGAAAAACGATGACCCCGGACCAGTCGAACGTTGAAAAAATGGTCAATATTGCTGAAATTTTAACATTTAATCTTTTGACTTTAAATGACGGTTGGATGTGAGTTATTACTTTTTCAACTAAAATAAGTGTGTTTAAAGTCATTTCTGTGCCTGAAATTGGTCAAAATTTGTAGCTTTTGAGTAAGCAAAACTCTGTAAAAATGGCAATTTTGGTCACTGTGAGGGTTTAAAAAGTGGTTATTCAACATGAGGCCCGATCCAAATGACATTCTGAATCATTTTTGGTAGAGTGCAAAAAATCAATTTTCTGATGAAAAACGATGACCCCGGACCAGTCGAACGTTGAAAAAATGGTCAATATTGATGAAATTTTAACATTTAATCTTTTGACTTTAAATGACGGTTGGATGTGAGTTATTACTTTTTCAACTAAAATAAGTGTGTTTAAAGTCATTTCTGTGCCTCAAATTGGTCAAAATTTGAAGCTTTTGAGTAAGCAAAACTCTGTAAAAATGGCAATTTTGGTCACTGTGAGGGTTTAAAAAGTGGTTATTCAACATGAGGCCCGATCCAAATGACATTTTGAATCATTTTTGGAAGAGTCCAAAAAATCCATTTTCTGATAAAAAACGATGACCCCGGACCAGTCGAACGTTGAAAAAATGGTCAATATTGATGAAATTTTAACATTTAATCTTTTGACTTTAAATGACGGTTGGATGTGAGTTATTACTTTTTCAACTAAAATAAGTGTGTTTAAAGTCATTTCTGTGCCTGAAATTGGTCAAAATTTGAAGCTTTTGAGTTAGCAAAACTCTGTAAAAATGGCAATTTTGGTCACTTTGAGGGTTTAAAAAGTGGTTATTCAACATGAGGCCCGATCCAAATGACAATTTGAATCATTTTTGGAAGAGTCCAAAAAATCCATTTTCTGATGAAAAACGATGACCCCGGACCAGTCGAACATTGAAAAAATGGTCAATATTGATGAAATTTTAACATTTAATCTTTTGACTTTAAATGACGGTTGGATGTGAGTTATTACTTTTTCAACTAAAATAAGTGTGTTTAAAGTCATTTCTGTGCCTGAAATTGGTCAAAATTGAAGATTTTGAGTAAGCAAAACTCTGTAAAAATGGCAATTTTGGTCACTGTGAGGGTTTAAAAAGTGGTTATTCAACATGAGGCCCGATCCAAATGACATTCTGAATCATTTTTGGTAGAGTGCAAAAAATCAATTTTCTGATGAAAAACGATGACCCCGGACCAGTCGAACGTTGAAAAAATGGTCAATATTGCTGAAATTTTAACATTAAATCTTTTGACTTTAAATGACGGTTGGATATGAATTATTACTTTTTCAACTAAAATAAGTGTGTTTAAAGTCATTTCTGTGCCTGAAATTGGTCAAAATTTGAAGCTTTTGAGTAAGCAAAACTCTGTAAAAATGGCAATTTTGGTCACTTTGAGGGTTTAAAAAGTGGTTATTCAACATGAGGCCCGATCCAAATGACAATTTGAATCATTTTTGGAAGAGTCCAAAAAATCCATTTTCTGATGAAAAACGATGACCCCGGACCAGTCGAACATTGAAAAAATGGTCAATATTGATGAAATTTTAACATTTAATCTTTTGACTTTAAATGACGGTTGGATGTGAGTTAATACTTTTTCAACTAAAATAAGTGTGTTTAAAGTCATTTCTGTGCCTGAAATTGGTCAAAATTGAAGATTTTGAGTAAGCAAAACTCTGTAAAAATGGCAATTTTGGTCACTGTGAGGGTTTAAAAAGTGGTTATTCAACATGAGGCCCGATCCAAATGACATTTTGAATCATTTTTGGTAGAGTCCAAAAAATCAATTTTCTGATGAAAAACGATGACCCCGGACCAGTCGAACGTTGAAAAAATGGTGAATATTGATGAAATTTTAACATTTAATCTTTTGACTTTAAATGACGTTTGGATATGAATTATTACTTTTTCAACTAAAACAAGTGTGTTTAAAGTCATTTCTGTGCCTGAAATTGGTCAAATTTGAAGCTTATGAGTAAGCAAAACTCTGTAAAAATGGCAATTTTGGTCACTGTGAGGGTTTAAAAAGTGGTTATTCAACATGAGGCCTGATCCAAATGACATTTTGAATCATTTTTGGTAGAGTCCAAAAAATCAATTTTCTGATGAAAAACGATGACCCGGACCAGTCCAACGTTGAAAAAATGGTCAATATTGATGAAATTTTAACATTTAATCTTTTGACTTTAAATGACGGTTGGATGTGAGTTATTCCTTTTTCAACTAAAATAAGTGTGTTTAAAGTCATTTCTGTGCCTGAAATTGGTCAAAATTTGAAGCTTTTGAGTAAGCAAAACTCTGTAAAAATGGCAATTTTGGTCACTTTGAGGGTTTAAAAAGTGGTTATTCAACATGAGGCCTATCCAAATGACAATTTGAATCATTTTTGGAAGAGTCCAAAAAATCCATTTTCTGATGAAAAACGATGACCCCGGACCAGTCGAACATTGAAAAAATGGTCAATATGGATGAAATTTTAACATTTAATCTTTTGACTTTAAATGACGGTTGGATGTGAGTTATTACTTTTTCAACTAAAATAAGTGTGTTTAAAGTCATTTCTGTGCCTGAAATTGGTCAAAATTGAAGATTTTGAGTAAGCAAAACTCTGTAAAAATGGCAATTTTGGTCACTGTGAGGGTTTAAAAAGTGGTTATTCAACATGAGGCCCGATCCAAATGACATTCTGAATCATTTTTGGTAGAGTGCAAAAAATCAATTTTCTGATGAAAAACGATGACCCCGGACCAGTCGAACGTTGAAAAAATGGTCAATATTGCTGAAATTTTAACATTTAATCTTTTGACTTTAAATTACGGTTGGATATGAATTATTACTTTTTCAACTAAAATAAGTGTGTTTAAAGTCATTTCTGTGCCTGAAATTGGTCAAAATTTGAAGCTTTTGAGTAAGCAAAACTCTGTAAAAATGGCAATTTTGGTCACTTTGAGGGTTTAAAAAGTGGTTATTCAACATGAGGCCCGATCCAAATGACAATTTGAATCATTTTTGGAAGAGTCCAAAAAATCCATTTTCTGATGAAAAACGATGACCCCGGACCAGTCAAACATTGAAAAAATGGTCAATATTGATGAAATTTTAACATTTAATCTTTTGACTTTAAATGACGGTTGGATGTGAGTTATTACTTTTTCAACTAAAATAAGTGTGTTTAAAGTCATTTCTGTGCCTGAAATTGGTAAAAATTGAAGATTTTGAGTAAGCAAAACTCTGTAAAAATGGCAATTTTGGTCACTGTGAGGGTTTAAAAAGTGGTTATTCAACATGAGGCCCGATCCAAATGACATTTTGAATCATTTTTGGTAGAGTGCAAAAAATCAATTTTCTGATGAAAAACGATCACCCCGGACCAGTCGAACGTTGAAAAAATGGTCAATATTGATGAAATTTTAACATTTAATCTTTTGACTTTAAATGACGGTTGGATATGAGTTATTAGTTTTTCAACTAAAATAAGTGTGTTTAAAGTCATTTCTGTGCCTGAAATTGGTCAAAATTTGAAGCTTTTGAGTAAGCAAAACTCTGTAAAAATGGCAATTTTGGTCACTTTGAGGGTTTAAAAAGTGGTTATTCAACATGAGGCCTATCCAAATGACAATTTGAATCATTTTTGGAAGAGTCCAAAAAATCCATTTTCTGATGAAAAACGATGACCCCGGACCAGTCGAACATTGAAAAAATGGTCAATATGGATGAAATTTTAACATTTAATCTTTTGACTTTAAATGACGGTTGGATGTGAGTTATTACTTTTTCAACTAAAATAAGTGTGTTTAAAGTCATTTCTGTGCCTGAAATTGGTCAAAATTGAAGATTTTGAGTAAGCAAAACTCTGTAAAAATGGCAATTTTGGTCACTGTGAGGGTTTAAAAAGTGGTTATTCAACATGAGGCCCGATCCAAATGACATTCTGAATCATTTTTGGTAGAGTGCAAAAAATCAATTTTCTGATGAAAAACGATGACCCCGGACCAGTCGAACGTTGAAAAAATGGTCAATATTGCTGAAATTTTAACATTTAATCTTTTGACTTTAAATTACGGTTGGATATGAATTATTACTTTTTCAACTAAAATAAGTGTGTTTAAAGTCATTTCTGTGCCTGAAATTGGTTAAAATTTGAAGCTTTTGAGTAAGCAAAACTCTGTAAAAATGGCAATTTTGGTCACTTTGAGGGTTTAAAAAGTGGTTATTCAACATGAGGCCCGATCCAAATGACAATTTGAATCATTTTTGGAAGAGTCCAAAAAATCCATTTTCTGATGAAAAACGATGACCCCGGACCAGTCGAACATTGAAAAAATGGTCAATATTGATGAAATTTTAACATTTAATCTTTTGACTTTAAATGACGGTTGGATGTGAGTTATTACTTTTTCAACTAAAATAAGTGTGTTTAAAGTCATTTCTGTGCCTGAAATTGGTAAAAATTGAAGATTTTGAGTAAGCAAAACTCTGTAAAAATGGCAATTTTGGTCACTGTGAGGGTTTAAAAAGTGGTTATTCAACATGAGGCCCGATCCAAATGACATTTTGAATCATTTTTGGTAGAGTCCAAAAAATCAATTTTCTGATGAAAAACGATGACCCCGGACCAGTCGAACGTTGAAAAAATGGTCAATATTGATGAAATTTTAACATTTAATCTTTTGACTTTAAATGACGGTTGGATATGAATTATTACTTTTTCAACTAAAATAAGTGTGTTTAAAGTCATTTCTGTGCCTGAAATTGGTCAAATTTGAAGCTTATGAGTAAGCAAAACTCTGTAAAAATGGCAATTTTGGTCACTGTGAGGGTTTAAAAATTGGTTATTCAACATGAGGCCCGATCCAAATGACAATTTGAATCATTTTTGGAAGAGTCCAAAAAATCCATTTTCTGATGAAAAACGATGACCCCGGACCAGTCGAACATTGAAAAAATGGTCAATATGGATGAAATTTTAACATTTAATCTTTTGACTTTAAATGACGGTTGGATGTGAGTTATTACTTTTTCAACTAAAATAAGTGTGTTTAAAGTCATTTCTGTGCCTGAAATTGGTCAAAATTGAAGATTTTGAGTAAGCAAAACTCTGTAAAAATGGCAATTTTGGTCACTGTGAGGGTTTAAAAAGTGGTTATTCAACATGAGGCCCGATCCAAATGACATTCTGAATCATTTTTGGTAGAGTGCAAAAAATCAATTTTCTGATGAAAAACGATGACCCCGGACCAGTCGAACGTTGAAAAAATGGTCAATATTGCTGAAATTTTAACATTTAATCTTTTGACTTTAAATGACGGTTGGATATGAATTATTACTTTTTCAACTAAAATAAGTGTGTTTAAAGTCATTTCTGTGCCTGAAATTGGTCAAAATTTGAAGCTTTTGAGTAAGCAAAACTCTGTAAAAATTGCAATTTTGGTCACTTTGAGGGTTTAAAAAGTGGTTATTCAACATGAGGCCCGATCCAAAGGACAATTTGAATCATTTTTGGAAGAGTCCAAAAAATCCATTTTCTGATGAAAAACGATGACCCCGGACCAGTCGAACATTGAAAAAATGGTCAATATTGATGAAATTTTAACATTTAATCTTTTGACTTTAAATGACGGTTGGATGTGAGTTATTACTTTTTCAACTAAAATAAGTGTGTTTAAAGTCATTTCTGTGCCTGAAATTGGTCAAAATTGAAGATTTTGAGTAAGCAAAACTCTGTAAAAATGGCAATTTTGGTCACTGTGAGGGTTTAAAAAGTGGTTATTCAACATGAGGCCCGATCCAAATGACATTTTGAATCATTTTTGGTAGAGTCCAAAAAATCAATTTTCTGATGAAAAACGATGACCCCGGACCAGTCGAACGTTGAAAAAATGGTCAATATTGATGAAATTTTAACATTTAATCTTTTGACTTTAAATGACGGTTGGATATGAATTATTACTTTTTCAACTAAAATAAGTGTGTTTAAAGTCATTTCTGTGCCTGAAATTGGTCAAATTTGAAGCTTATGAGTAAGCAAAACTCTGTAAAAATGGCAATTTTGGTCACTGTGAGGGTTTAAAAATTGGTTATTCAACATGAGGCCCGATCCAAATGACATTTTGAATCATTTTTGGAAGAGTCCAAAAAATCCATTTTCTGATGAAAAACGATGACCCCGGACCAGTCGAACATTGAAAAAATGGTCAATATTGATGAAATTTTAACATTTAATCTTTTGACTTTAAATGAAGGTTGGATGTGAGTTATTAATTTTTCAACTAAAATTAGTGTGTTTAAAGTCATTTCTGTGCCTGAAATTGGTAAAAATTCGAAGATTTTGAGTAAGCAAATCTCTGTAAAAATGGCAATTTTGGTCACTGTGAGGGTTTAAAAAGTGGTTATTCAACATGAGGCCTGATCCAAATGACATTTTGAATCATTTTTGGTAGAGTCCAAAAAATCAATTTTCTGATGAAAAACGATGACCCGGACCAGTCGAACGTTGAAAAAATGGTCAATATTGATGAAATTTTAACATTTAATCTTTTGACTTTAAATGACGGTTGGATATGAATTATTACTATTTCAACTAAAATAAGTGTGTTTAAAGTCATTTCTGTGCCTGAAATTGGTCAAATTTGAAGATTTTGAGTAAGCAAAACTCTGTAAAAATGGCAATTTTGGTCACTGTGAGGGTTTAAAAAGTGGTTATTCAACATGAGGCCCGATCCAAATGACATTTTGAATCATTTTTGGAAGAGTCCAAAAAATCCATTTTCTGATGAAAAACGATGACCCCGGACCAGTCGAACATTGAAAAAATGGTCAATATTGATGAAATTTTAACATTTAATCTTTTGACTTTAAATGACGGTTGGATGTGAGTTATTACTTTTTCAACTAAAATAAGTGTGTTTAAAGTCATTTCTGTGCCTGAAATTGGTCAAAATTGAAGATTTTGAGTAAGCAAAACTCTGTAAAAATGGCAATTTTGGTCACTGTGAGGGTTTAAAAAGTGGTTATTCAACATGAGGCCCGATCCAAATGACATTTTGAATCATTTTTGGTAGAGTCCAAAAAATCAATTTTCTGATGAAAAACGATGACCCCGGACCAGTCGAACGTTGAAAAAATGGTCAATATTGATGAAATTTTAACATTTAATCTTTTGACTTTAAATGACGGTTGGATATGAATTATTACTTTTTCAACTAAAATAAGTGTGTTTAAAGTCATTTCTGTGCCTGAAATTGGTCAAATTTGAAGCTTATGAGTAAGCAAAACTCTGTAAAAATGGCAATTTTGGTCACTGTGAGGGTTTAAAAATTGGTTATTCAACATGAGGCCCGATCCAAATGACATTTTGAATCATTTTTGGAAGAGTCCAAAAAATCCATTTTCTGATGAAAAACGATGACCCCGGACCAGTCGAACATTGAAAAAATGGTCAATATTGATGAAATTTTAACATTTAATCTTTTGACTTTAAATGAAGGTTGGATGTGAGTTATTAATTTTTCAACTAAAATTAGTGTGTTTAAAGTCATTTCTGTGCCTGAAATTGGTAAAAATTCGAAGATTTTGAGTAAGCAAATCTCTGTAAAAATGGCAATTTTGGTCACTGTGAGGGTTTAAAAAGTGGTTATTCAACATGAGGCCTGATCCAAATGACATTTTGAATCATTTTTGGTAGAGTCCAAAAAATCAATTTTCTGATGAAAAACGATGACCCGGACCAGTCGAACGTTGAAAAAATGGTCAATATTGATGAAATTTTAACATTTAATCTTTTGACTTTAAATGACGGTTGGATGTGAGTTATTACTTTTTCAACTAAAATAAGTGTGTTTAAAGTCATTTCTGTGCCTGAAATTGGTCAAAATTGAAGATTTTGAGTAAGCAAAACTCTGTAAAAATGGCAATTTTGGTCACTGTGAGGGTTTAAAAAGTGGTTATTCAACATGAGGCCCGATCCAAATGACATTCTGAATCATTTTTGGTAGAGTGCAAAAAATCAATTTTCTGATGAAAAACGATGACCCCGGACCAGTCGAACGTTGAAAAAATGGTCAATATTGATGAAATTTTAACATTTAATCTTTTGACTTTAAATGACGGTTGGATGTGAGTTATTACTTTTTCAACTAAAATAAGTGTGTTTAAAGTCATTTCTGTGCCTGAAATTGGTCAAAATTTGAAGCTTTTGAGTAAGCAAAACTCTGTAAAAATGGCAATTTTGGTCACTGTGAGGGTTTAAAAAGTGGTTATTCAACAGGAGGCCCGATCCAAATGACATTTTGAATCATTTTTGGTAGAGTGCAAAAAATCAATTTTCTGATGAAAAACGATGACCCCGGACCAGTCGAACGTTGAAAAAATGGTCAATATTGCTGAAATTTTAACATTTAATCTTTTGACTTTAAATGACGGTTGGATGTGAGTTATTACTTTTTCAACTAAAATAAGTGTGTTTAAAGTCATTTCTGTGCCTGAAATTGGTCAAAATTTGAAGCTTTTGAGTAAGCAAAACTCTGTAAAAATGGCAATTTTGGTCACTGTGAGGGTTTAAAAAGTGGTTATTCAACATGAGGCCCGATCCAAATGACATTCTGAATCATTTTTGGTAGAGTGCAAAAAATCAATTTTCTGATGAAAAACGATGACCCCGGACCAGTCGAATGTTGAAAAAATGGTCAATATTGATGACATTTTAACATTTAATCTTTTGACTTTAAATGACGGTTGGATGTGAGTTATTACTTTTTCAACTAAAATAAGTGTGTTTAAAGTCATTTCTGTGCCTCAAATTGGTCAAAATTTGAAGCTTTTGAGTAAGCAAAACTCTGTAAAAATGGCAATTTTGGTCACTGTGAGGGTTTAAAAAGTGGTTATTCAACATGAGGCCCGATCCAAATGACATTTTGAATCATTTTTGGAAGAGTCCAAAAAATCAATTTTCTGATGAAAAACGATGACCCCGGACCAGTCGAACGTTGAAAAAATGGTCAATATTGATGAAATTTTAACATTTAATCTTTTGACTTTAAATGACGGTTGGATGTGAGTTATTACTTTTTCAACTAAAATAAGTGTGTTTAAAGTCATTTCTGTGCCTGAAATTGGTCAAAATTTGAAGCTTTTGAGTTAGCAAAACTCTGTAAAAATGGCAATTTTGGTCACTTTGAGGGTTTAAAAAGTGGTTATTCAACATGAGGCCCGATCCAAATGACAATCTGAATCATTTTTGGAAGAGTCCAAAAAATCAATTTTCTGATGAAAAACGATGACCCCGGACCAGTCGAACATTGAAAAAATGGTCAATATTGATGAAATTTTAACATTTAATCTTTTGACTTTAAATGACGGTTGGATGTGAGTTATTACTTTTTCAACTAAAATAAGTGTGTTTAAAGTCATTTCTGTGCCTGAAATTGGTCAAAATTGAAGATTTTGAGTAAGCAAAACTCTGTAAAAATGGCAATTTTGGTCACTGTGAGGGTTTAAAAAGTGGTTATTCAACATGAGGCCCGATCCAAATGACATTCTGAATCATTTTTGGTAGAGTGCAAAAAATCAATTTTCTGATGAAAAACGATGACCCCGGACCAGTCGAACGTTGAAAAAATGGTCAATATTGATGAAATTTTAACATTTAATCTTTTGACTTTAAATGACGGTTGGATGTGAGTTATTACTTTTTCAACTAAAATAAGTGTGTTTAAAGTCATTTCTGTGCCTGAAATTGGTCAAAATTTGAAGCTTTTGAGTAAGCAAAACTCTGTAAAAATGGCAATTTTGGTCACTGTGAGGGTTTAAAAAGTGGTAATTCAACATGAGGCCCGATCCAAATGACATTTTGAATCATTTTTGGTAGAGTGCAAAAAATCAATTTTCTGATGAAAAACGATGACCCCGGACCAGTCGAACGTTGAAAAAATGGTCAATATTGCTGAAATTTTAACATTTAATCTTTTGACTTTAAATGACGGTTGGATGTGAGTTATTACTTTTTCAACTAAAATAAGTGTGTTTAAAGTCATTTCTGTGCCTGAAATTGGTCAAAATTTGTAGCTTTTGAGTAAGCAAAACTCTGTAAAAATGGCAATTTTGGTCACTGTGAGGGTTTAAAAAGTGGTTATTCAACATGAGGCCCGATCCAAATGACATTCTGAATCATTTTTGGTAGAGTGCAAAAAATCAATTTTCTGATGAAAAACGATGACCCCGGACCAGTCGAACGTTGAAAAAATGGTCAATATTGATGAAATTTTAACATTTAATCTTTTGACTTTAAATGACGGTTGGATGTGAGTTATTACTTTTTCAACTAAAATAAGTGTGTTTAAAGTCATTTCTGTGCCTCAAATTGGTCAAAATTTGAAGCTTTTGAGTAAGCAAAACTCTGTAAAAATGGCAATTTTGGTCACTGTGAGGGTTTAAAAAGTGGTTATTCAACATGAGGCCCGATCCAAATGACATTTTGAATCATTTTTGGAAGAGTCCAAAAAATCCATTTTCTGATAAAAAACGATGACCCCGGACCAGTCGAACGTTGAAAAAATGGTCAATATTGATGAAATTTTAACATTTAATCTTTTGACTTTAAATGACGGTTGGATGTGAGTTATTACTTTTTCAACTAAAATAAGTGTGTTTAAAGTCATTTCTGTGCCTGAAATTGGTCAAAATTTGAAGCTTTTGAGTAAGCAAAACTCTGTAAAAATGGCAATTTTGGTCACTTTGAGGGTTTAAAAAGTGGTTATTCAACATGAGGCCCGATCCAAATGACAATTTGAATCATTTTTGGAAGAGTCCAAAAAATCCATTTTCTGATGAAAAACGATGACCCCGGACCAGTCGAACATTGAAAAAATGGTCAATATTGATGAAATTTTAACATTTAATCTTTTGACTTTAAATGACGGTTGGATGTGAGTTATTACTTTTTCAACTAAAATAAGTGTGTTTAAAGTCATTTCTGTGCCTGAAATTGGTCAAAATTGAAGATTTTGAGTAAGCAAAACTCTGTAAAAATGGCAATTTTGGTCACTGTGAGGGTTTAAAAAGTGGTTATTCAACATGAGGCCTGATCCAAATGACATTTTGAATCATTTTTGGTAGAGTCCAAAAAATCAATTTTCTGATGAAAAACGATGACCCCGGACCAGTCGAACGTTGAAAAAATGGTGAATATTGATGAAATTTTAACATTTAATCTTTTGACTTTAAATGACGTTTGGATATGAATTATTACTTTTTCAACTAAAACAAGTGTGTTTAAAGTCATTTCTGTGCCTGAAATTGGTCAAATTTGAAGCTTATGAGTAAGCAAAACTCTGTAAAAATGGCAATTTTGGTCACTGTGAGGGTTTAAAAAGTGGTTATTCAACATGAGGCCCGATCCAAATGACATTTTGAATCATTTTTGGAAGAGTCCAAAAAATCCATTTTCTGGTGAAAAACGATGACCCCGGACCAGTCGAACGTTGAAAAAATGGTCAATATTGATGACATTTTAACATTTAATCTTTTGACTTTAAATGACGGTTGGATGTGAGTTATTAATTTTTCAACTAAAATTAGTGTGTTTAAAGTCATTTCTGTGCCTGAAATTGGTAAAAATTCGAAGATTTTGAGTAAGCAAATCTCTGTAAAAATGGCAATTTTGGTCACTGTGAGGGTTTAAAAAGTGGTTATTCAACATGAGGCCTGATCCAAATGACATTTTGAATCATTTTTGGTAGAGTCCAAAAAATCAATTTTCTGATGAAAAACGATGACCCGGACCAGTCCAACGTTGAAAAAATGGTCAATATTGATGAAATTTTAACATTTAATCTTTTGACTTTAAATGACGGTTGGATATGAATTATTACTTTTTCAACTAAAATAAGTGTGTTTAAAGTCATTTCTGTGCCTGAAATTGGTCAAAATTGAAGATTTTGAGTAAGCAAAACTCTGTAAAAATGGCAATTTTGGTCACTGTGAGGGTTTAAAAAGTGGTTATTCAACATGAGGCCCGATCCAAATGACATTCTGAATCATTTTTGGTAGAGTGCAAAAAATCAATTTTCTGATGAAAAACGATGACCCCGGACCAGTCGAACGTTGAAAAAATGGTCAATATTGATGAAATTTTAACATTTAATCTTTTGACTTTAAATGACGGTTGGATATGAGTTATTAGTTTTTCAACTAAAATAAGTGTGTTTAAAGTCATTTCTGTGCCTGAAATTGGTCAAAATTTGAAGCTTTTGAGTAAGCAAAACTCTGTAAAAATGGCAATTTTGGTCACTTTGAGGGTTTAAAAAGTGGTTATTCAACATGAGGCCTATCCAAATGACAATTTGAATCATTTTTGGAAGAGTCCAAAAAATCCATTTTCTGATGAAAATCGATGACCCCGGACCAGTCGAACATTGAAAAAATGGTCAATATGGATGAAATTTTAACATTTAATCTTTTGACTTTAAATGACGGTTGGATGTGAGTTATTACTTTTTCAACTAAAATAAGTGTGTTTAAAGTCATTTCTGTGCCTGAAATTGGTCAAAATTGAAGATTTTGAGTAAGCAAAACTCTGTAAAAATGGCAATTTTGGTCACTGTGAGGGTTTAAAAAGTGGTTATTCAACATGAGGCCCGATCCAAATGACATTCTGAATCATTTTTGGTAGAGTGCAAAAAATCAATTTTCTGATGAAAAACGATGACCCCGGACCAGTCGAACGTTGAAAAAATGGTCAATATTGCTGAAATTTTAACATTTAATCTTTTGACTTTAAATTACGGTTGGATATGAATTATTACTTTTTCAACTAAAATAAGTGTGTTTAAGTCATTTCTGTGCCTGAAATTGGTCAAAATTTGAAGCTTTTGAGTAAGCAAAACTCTGTAAAAATGGCAATTTTGGTCACTTTGAGGGTTTAAAAAGTGGTTATTCAACATGAGGCCCGATCCAAATGACAATTTGAATCATTTTTGGAAGAGTCCAAAAAATCCATTTTCTGATGAAAAACGATGACCCCGGACCAGTCGAACATTGAAAAAATGGTCAATATTGATGAAATTTTAACATTTAATCTTTTGACTTTAAATGACGGTTGGATGTGAGTTATTACTTTTTCAACTAAAATAAGTGTGTTTAAAGTCATTTCTGTGCCTGAAATTGGTAAAAATTGAAGATTTTGAGTAAGCAAAACTCTGTAAAAATGGCAATTTTGGTCACTGTGAGGGTTTAAAAAGTGGTTATTCAACATGAGGCCCGATCCAAATGACATTTTGAATCATTTTTGGTAGAGTGCAAAAAATCAATTTTCTGATGAAAAACGATCACCCCGGACCAGTCGAACGTTGAAAAAATGGTCAATATTGATGAAATTTTAACATTTAATCTTTTGACTTTAAATGACGGTTGGATATGAGTTATTAGTTTTTCAACTAAAATAAGTGTGTTTAAAGTCATTTCTGTGCCTGAAATTGGTCAAAATTTGAAGCTTTTGAGTAAGCAAAACTCTGTAAAAATGGCAATTTTGGTCACTTTGAGGGTTTAAAAAGTGGTTATTCAACATGAGGCCTATCCAAATGACAATTTGAATCATTTTTGGAAGAGTCCAAAAAATCCATTTTCTGATGAAAAACGATGACCCCGGACCAGTCGAACATTGAAAAAATGGTCAATATGGATGGAATTTTAACATTTAATCTTTTGACTTTAAATGACGGTTGGATGTGAGTTATTACTTTTTCAACTAAAATAAGTGTGTTTAAAGTCATTTCTGTGCCTGAAATTGGTCAAAATTGAAGATTTTGAGTAAGCAAAACTCTGTAAAAATGGCAATTTTGGTCACTGTGAGGGTTTAAAAAGTGGTTATTCAACATGAGGCCCGATCCAAATGACATTCTGAATCATTTTTGGTAGAGTGCAAAAAATCAATTTTCTGATGAAAAACGATGACCCCGGACCAGTCGAACGTTGAAAAAATGGTCAATATTGCTGAAATTTTAACATTTAATCTTTTGACTTTAAATTACGGTTGGATATGAATTATTACTTTTTCAACTAAAATAAGTGTGTTTAAAGTCATTTCTGTGCCTGAAATTGGTCAAAATTTGAAGCTTTTGAGTAAGCAAAACTCTGTAAAAATGGCAATTTTGGTCACTTTGAGGGTTTAAAAAGTGGTTATTCAACATGAGGCCCGATCCAAATGACAATTTGAATCATTTTTGGAAGAGTCCAAAAAATCCATTTTCTGATGAAAAACGATGACCCCGGACCAGTCGAACATTGAAAAAATGGTCAATATTGATGAAATTTTAACATTTAATCTTTTGACTTTAAATGACGGTTGGATGTGAGTTATTACTTTTTCAACTAAAATAAGTGTGTTTAAAGTCATTTCTGTGCCTGAAATTGGTAAAAATTGAAGATTTTGAGTAAGCAAAACTCTGTAAAAATGGCAATTTTGGTCACTGTGAGGGTTTAAAAAGTGGTTATTCAACATGAGGCCCGATCCAAATGACATTTTGAATCATTTTTGGTAGAGTCCAAAAAATCAATTTTCTGATGAAAAACGATGACCCCGGACCAGTCGAACGTTGAAAAAATGGTCAATATTGATGAAATTTTAACATTTAATCTTTTGACTTTAAATGACGGTTGGATATGAATTATTACTTTTTCAACTAAAATAAGTGTGTTTAAAGTCATTTCTGTGCCTGAAATTGGTCAAATTTGAAGCTTATGAGTAAGCAAAACTCTGTAAAAATGGCAATTTTGGTCACTGTGAGGGTTTAAAAATTGGTTATTCAACATGAGGCCCGATCCAAATGACAATTTGAATCATTTTTGGAAGAGTCCAAAAAATCCATTTTCTGATGAAAAACGATGACCCCGGACCAGTCGAACATTGAAAAAATGGTCAATATGGATGAAATTTTAACATTTAATCTTTTGACTTTAAATGACGGTTGGATGTGAGTTATTACTTTTTCAACTAAAATAAGTGTGTTTAAAGTCATTTCTGTGCCTGAAATTGGTCAAAATTGAAGATTTTGAGTAAGCAAAACTCTGTAAAAATGGCAATTTTGGTCACTGTGAGGGTTTAAAAAGTGGTTATTCAACATGAGGCCCGATCCAAATGACATTCTGAATCATTTTTGGTAGAGTGCAAAAAATCAATTTTCTGATGAAAAACGATGACCCCGGACCAGTCGAACGTTGAAAAAATGGTCAATATTGCTGAAATTTTAACATTTAATCTTTTGACTTTAAATGACGGTTGGATATGAATTATTACTTTTTCAACTAAAATAAGTGTGTTTAAAGTCATTTCTGTGCCTGAAATTGGTCAAAATTTGAAGCTTTTGAGTAAGCAAAACTCTGTAAAAATGGCAATTTTGGTCACTTTGAGGGTTTAAAAAGTGGTTATTCAACACGAGGCCCGATCCAAAGGACAATTTGAATCATTTTTGGAAGAGTCCAAAAAATCCATTTTCTGATGAAAAACGATGACCCCGGACCAGTCGAACATTGAAAAAATGGTCAATATTGATGAAATTTTAACATTTAATCTTTTGACTTTAAATGACGGTTGGATGTGAGTTATTACTTTTTCAACTAAAATAAGTGTGTTTAAAGTCATTTCTGTGCCTGAAATTGGTCAAAATTGAAGATTTTGAGTAAGCAAAACTCTGTAAAAATGGCAATTTTGGTCACTGTGAGGGTTTAAAAAGTGGTTATTCAACATGAGGCCCGATCCAAATGACATTTTGAATCATTTTTGGTAGAGTCCAAAAAATCAATTTTCTGATGAAAAACGATGACCCCGGACCAGTCGAACGTTGAAAAAATGGTCAATATTGATGAAATTTTAACATTTAATCTTTTGACTTTAAATGACGGTTGGATATGAATTATTACTTTTTCAACTAAAATAAGTGTGTTTAAAGTCATTTCTGTGCCTGAAATTGGTCAAATTTGAAGCTTATGAGTAAGCAAAACTCTGTAAAAATGGCAATTTTGGTCACTGTGAGGGTTTAAAAATTGGTTATTCAACATGAGGCCCGATCCAAATGACATTTTGAATCATTTTTGGAAGAGTCCAAAAAATCCATTTTCTGATGAAAAACGATGACCCCGGACCAGTCGAACATTGAAAAAATGGTCAATATTGATGAAATTTTAACATTTAATCTTTTGACTTTAAATGAAGGTTGGATGTGAGTTATTAATTTTTCAACTAAAATTAGTGTGTTTAAAGTCATTTCTGTGCCTGAAATTGGTAAAAATTCGAAGATTTTGAGTAAGCAAATCTCTGTAAAAATGGCAATTTTGGTCACTGTGAGGGTTTAAAAAGTGGTTATTCAACATGAGGCCTGATCCAAATGACATTTTGAATCATTTTTGGTAGAGTCCAAAAAATCAATTTTCTGATGAAAAACGATGACCCGGACCAGTCGAACGTTGAAAAAATGGTCAATATTGATGAAATTTTAACATTTAATCTTTTGACTTTAAATGACGGTTGGATATGAATTATTACTATTTCAACTAAAATAAGTGTGTTTAAAGTCATTTCTGTGCCTGAAATTGGTCAAATTTGAAGATTTTGAGTAAGCAAAACTCTGTAAAAATGGCAATTTTGGTCACTGTGAGGGTTTAAAAAGTGGTTATTCAACATGAGGCCCGATCCAAATGACATTTTGAATCATTTTTGGAAGAGTCCAAAAAATCCATTTTCTGATGAAAAACGATGACCCCGGACCAGTCGAACATTGAAAAAATGGTCAATATTGATGAAATTTTAACATTTAATCTTTTGACTTTAAATGACGGTTGGATGTGAGTTATTACTTTTTCAACTAAAATAAGTGTGTTTAAAGTCATTTCTGTGCCTGAAATTGGTCAAAATTGAAGATTTTGAGTAAGCAAAACTCTGTAAAAATGGCAATTTTGGTCACTGTGAGGGTTTAAAAAGTGGTTATTCAACATGAGGCCCGATCCAAATGACATTCTGAATCATTTTTGGTAGAGTGCAAAAAATCAATTTTCTGATGAAAAACGATGACCCCGGACCAGTCGAACGTTGAAAAAATGGTCAATATTGATGAAATTTTAACATTTAATCTTTTGACTTTAAATGACGGTTGGATGTGAGTTATTACTTTTTCAACTAAAATAAGTGTGTTTAAAGTCATTTCTGTGCCTGAAATTGGTCAAAATTTGAAGCTTTTGAGTAAGCAAAACTCTGTAAAAATGGCAATTTTGGTCACTGTGAGGGTTTAAAAAGTGGTTATTCAACAGGAGGCCCGATCCAAATGACATTTTAAATCATTTTTGGTAGAGTGCAAAAAATCAATTTTCTGATGAAAAACGATGACCCCGGACCAGTCGAACGTTGAAAAAATGGTCAATATTGCTGAAATTTTAACATTTAATCTTTTGACTTTAAATGACGGTTGGATGTGAGTTATTACTTTTTCAACTAAAATAAGTGTGTTTAAAGTCATTTCTGTGCCTGAAATTGGTCAAAATTTGAAGCTTTTGAGTAAGCAAAACTCTGTAAAAATGGCAATTTTGGTCACTGTGAGGGTTTAAAAAGTGGTTATTCAACATGAGGCCCGATCCAAATGACATTCTGAATCATTTTTGGTAGAGTGCAAAAAATCAATTTTCTGATGAAAAACGATGACCCCGGACCAGTCGAATGTTGAAAAAATGGTCAATATTGATGAAATTTTAACATTTAATCTTTTGACTTTAAATGACGGTTGGATGTGAGTTATTACTTTTTCAACTAAAATAAGTGTGTTTAAAGTCATTTCTGTGCCTCAAATTGGTCAAAATTTGAAGCTTTTGAGTAAGCAAAACTCTGTAAAAATGGCAATTTTGGTCACTGTGAGGGTTTAAAAAGTGGTTATTCAACATGAGGCCCGATCCAAATGACATTTTGAATCATTTTTGGAAGAGTCCAAAAAATCAATTTTCTGATGAAAAACGATGACCCCGGACCAGTCGAACGTTGAAAAAATGGTCAATATTGATGAAATTTTAACATTTAATCTTTTGACTTTAAATGACGGTTGGATGTGAGTTATTACTTTTTCAACTAAAATAAGTGTGTTTAAAGTCATTTCTGTGCCTGAAATTGGTCAAAATTTGAAGCTTTTGAGTTAGCAAAACTCTGTAAAAATGGCAATTTTGGTCACTTTGAGGGTTTAAAAAGTGGTTATTCAACATGAGGCCCGATCCAAATGACAATCTGAATCATTTTTGGAAGAGTCCAAAAAATCCATTTTCTGATGAAAAACGATGACCCCGGACCAGTCGAACATTGAAAAAATGGTCAATATTGATGAAATTTTAACATTTAATCTTTTGACTTTAAATGACGGTTGGATGTGAGTTATTACTTTTTCAACTAAAATAAGTGTGTTTAAAGTCATTTCTGTGCCTGAAATTGGTCAAAATCGAAGATTTTGAGTAAGCAAAACTCTGTAAAAATGGCAATTTTGGTCACTGTGAGGGTTTAAAAAGTGGTTATTCAACATGAGGCCCGATCCAAATGACATTCTGAATCATTTTTGGTAGAGTGCAAAAAATCAATTTTCTGATGAAAAACGATGACCCCGGACCAGTCGAACGTTGAAAAAATGGTCAATATTGCTGAAATTTTAACATTAAATCTTTTGACTTTAAATGACGGTTGGATATGAATTATTACTTTTTCAACTAAAATAAGTGTGTTTAAAGTCATTTCTGTGCCTGAAATTGGTCAAAATTTGAAGCTTTTGAGTAAGCAAAACTCTGTAAAAATGGCAATTTTGGTCACTGTGAGGGTTTAAAAAGTGGTTATTCAACATGAGGCCCGATCCAAATGACATTTTGAATCATTTTTGGAAGAGTCCAAAAAATCCATTTTCTGATGAAAAACGATGACCCGGACCAGTCGAACGTTGAAAAAATGGTCAATATTGATGAAATTTTTACATTTAATCTTTTGACTTTAAATGACGGTTGGATATGAATTATTACTTTTTCAACTAAAATAAGTGTGTTTAAAGTCATTTCTGTGCCTGAAATTGGTCAAATTTCAAGATTTTGAGTAAGCAAAACTCTGTAAAAATGGCAATTTTGGTCACTGTGAGGGTTTAAAAAGTGGTTATTCAACATGAGGCCCGATCCAAATGACATTTTGAATCATTTTTGGAAGAGTCCAAAAAATCCATTTTCTGATGAAAAACGATGACCCCGGACCAGTCGAACGTTGAAAAAATGGTCAATATTGATGAAATTTTAACATTTAATCTTTTGACTTTAAATGACGGTTGGATGTGAGTTATTACTTTTTCAACTAAAATAAGTGTGTTTAAAGTCATTTCTGTGCCTGAAATTGGTCAAAATTTGAAGCTTTTGAGTAAGCAAAACTCTGTAAAAATGGCAATTTTGGTCACTTTGAGGGTTTAAAAAGTGGTTATTCAACATGAGGCCCGATCCAAATGACAATTTGAATCATTTTTGGAAGAGTCCAAAAAATCCATTTTCTGATGAAAAACGATGACCCCGGACCAGTCGAACATTGAAAAAATGGTCAATATTGATGAAATTTTAACATTTAATCTTTTGACTTTAAATGACGGTTGGATGTGAGTTATTACTTTTTCAACTAAAATAAGTGTGTTTAAAGTCATTTCTGTGCCTGAAATTGGTCAAAATTGAAGATTTTGAGTAAGCAAAACTCTGTAAAAATGGCAATTTTGGTCACTGTGAGGGTTTAAAAAGTGGTTATTCAACATGAGGCCCGATCCAAATGACATTCTGAATCATTTTTGGTAGAGTGCTAAAAATCAATTTTCTGATGAAAAACGATGACCCCGGACCAGTCGAACGTTGAAAAAATGGTCAATATTGATGAAATTTTAACATTTAATCTTTTGACTTTAAATGACGGTTGGATGTGAGTTATTAATTTTTCAACTAAAATTAGTGTGTTTAAAGTCATTTCTGTGCCTGAAATTGGTAAAAATTCGAAGATTTTGAGTAAGCAAATCTCTGTAAAAATGGCAATTTTGGTCACTGTGAGGGTTTAAAAAGTGGTTATTCAACATGAGGCCTGATCCAAATGACATTTTGAATCATTTTTGGTAGAGTCCAAAAAATTAATTTTCTGATGAAAAACGATGACCCCGGACCAGTCGAACGTTGAAAAAATGGTCAATATTGATGAAATTTTAACATTTAATCTTTTGACTTTAAATGACGGTTGGATGAGAGTTATTAATTTTTCAACTAAAATTAGTGTGTTTAAAGTCATTTCTGTGCCTGAAATTGGTAAAAATTCGAAGATTTTGAGTAAGCAAATCTCTGTAAAAATGGCAATTTTGGTCACTGTGAGGGTTTAAAAAGTGGTTATTCAACATGAGGCCTGATCCAAATGACATTTTGAATCCTTTTTGGTAGAGTCCAAAAAATCAATTTTCTGATGAAAAACGATGACCCGGACCAGTCGAACGTTGAAAAAATGGTCAATATTGATAAAATTTTAACATTTAATCTTTTGACTTTAAATGACGGTTGGATATGAATTATTACTTTTTCAACTAAAATAAGTGTGTTTAAAGTCATTTCTGTGCCTGAAATTGGTCAAATTTGAAGATTTTGAGTAAGCAAAACTCTGTAAAAATGGCAATTTTGGTCACTGTGAGGGTTTAAAAAGTGGTTATTCAACATGAGGCCCGATCCAAATGACATTTTGAATCATTTTTGGAAGAGTCCAAAAAATCCATTTTCTGATGAAAAACGATGACCCCGGACCAGTCGAACATTGAAAAAATGGTCAATATTGCTGAAATTTTAACATTTAATCTTTTGACTTTAAATGACGGTTGGATGTGAGTTATTACTTTTTCAACTAAAATAAGTGTGTTTAAAGTCATTTCTTTGCCTGAAATTGGTCAAAATTGAAGATTTTGAGTAAGCAAAACTCTGTAAAAATGGCAATTTTGGTCACTGTGAGGGTTTAAAAAGTGGTTATTCAACATGAGGCCCGATCCAAATGACATTCTGAATCATTTTTGGTAGAGTGCAAAAAATCAATTTTCTGATGAAAAACGATGACCCCGGACCAGTCGAACGTTGAAAAAATGGTTTGTATATTGATGACATTTTAACATTTAATCTTTTGACTTTAAATGACGGTTGGATGTGAGTTATTACTTTTTCAACTAAAATAAGTGTGTTTAAAGTCATTTCTGTGCCTGAAATTGGTCAAAATTTGAAGCTTTTGAGTAAGCAAAACTCTGTAAAAATGGCAATTTTGGTCACTGTGAGGGTTTAAAAAGTGGTTATTCAACATGAGGCCCGATCCAAATGACATTCTGAATCATTTTTGGTAGAGTGCAAAAAATCAATTTTCTGATGAAAAACGATGACCCCGGACCAGTCGAACGTTGAAAAAATGGTCAATATTGATGAAATTTTAACATTTAATCTTTTGACTTTAAATGACGGTTGGATGTGAGTTATTACTTTTTCAACTAAAATAAGTGTGTTTAAAGTCATTTCTGTGCCTCAAATTGGTCAAAATTTGAAGCTTTTGAGTAAGCAAAACTCTGTAAAAATGGCAATTTTGGTCACTGTGAGGGTTTAAAAAGTGGTTATTCAACATGAGGCCCGATCCAAATGACATTTTGAATCATTTTTGGAAGAGTCCAAAAAATCAATTTTCTGATGAAAAACGATGACCCCGGACCAGTCGAACGTTGAAAAAATGGTCAATATTGATGAAATTTTAACATTTAATCTTTTGACTTTAAATGACGGTTGGATGTGAGTTATTACTTTTTCAACTAAAATAAGTGTGTTTAAAGTCATTTCTGTGCCTGAAATTGGTCAAAATTTGAAGCTTTTGAGTTAGCAAAACTCTGTAAAAATGGCAATTTTGGTCACTTTGAGGGTTTAAAAAGTGGTTATTCAACATGAGGCCCGATCCAAATGACAATCTGAATCATTTTTGGAAGAGTCCAAAAAATCCATTTTCTGATGAAAAACGATGACCCCGGACCAGTCGAACATTGAAAAAATGGTCAATATTGATGAAATTTTAACATTTAATCTTTTGACTTTAAATGACGGTTGGATGTGAGTTATTACTTTTTCAACTAAAATAAGTGTGTTTAAAGTCATTTCTGTGCCTGAAATTGGTCAAAATCGAAGATTTTGAGTAAGCAAAACTCTGTAAAAATGGCAATTTTGGTCACTGTGAGGGTTTAAAAAGTGGTTATTCAACATGAGGCCCGATCCAAATGACATTCTGAATCATTTTTGGTAGAGTGCAAAAAATCAATTTTCTGATGAAAAACGATGACCCCGGACCAGTCGAACGTTGAAAAAATGGTCAATATTGCTGAAATTTTAACATTAAATCTTTTGACTTTAAATGACGGTTGGATATGAATTATTACTTTTTCAACTAAAATAAGTGTGTTTAAAGTCATTTCTGTGCCTGAAATTGGTCAAAATTTGAAGCTTTTGAGTAAGCAAAACTCTGTAAAAATGGCAATTTTGGTCACTGTGAGGGTTTAAAAAGTGGTTATTCAACATGAGGCCCGATCCAAATGACATTTTGAATCATTTTTGGAAGAGTCCAAAAAATCCATTTTCTGATGAAAAACGATGACCCCGGACCAGTCGAACGTTGAAAAAATGGTCAATATTGATGAAATTTTAACATTTAATCTTTTGACTTTAAATGACGGTTGGATGTGAGTTATTAATTTTTCAACTAAAATTAGTGTGTTTAAAGTCATTTCTGTGCCTGAAATTGGTAAAAATTCGAAGATTTTGAGTAAGCAAATCTCTGTAAAAATGGCAATTTTGGTCACTGTGAGGGTTTAAAAAGTGGTTATTCAACATGAGGCCTGATCCAAATGACATTTTGAATCATTTTTGGTAGAGTCCAAAAAATCAATTTTCTGATGAAAAACGATGACCCGGACCAGTCGAACGTTGAAAAAATGGTCAATATTGATGAAATTTTAACATTTAATCTTTTGACTTTAAATGACGGTTGGATATGAATTATTACTTTTTCAACTAAAATAAGTGTGTTTAAAGTCATTTCTGTGCCTGAAATTGGTCAAATTTCAAGATTTTGAGTAAGCAAAACTCTGTAAAAATGGCAATTTTGGTCACTGTGAGGGTTTAAAAAGTGGTTATTCAACATGAGGCCCGATCCAAATGACATTTTGAATCATTTTTGGAAGAGTCCAAAAAATCCATTTTCTGATGAAAAACGATGACCCCGGACCAGTCGAACATTGAAAAAATTGTCAATATTGATGAAATTTTAACATTTAATCTTTTGACTTTAAATGACGGTTGGATGTGAGTTATTACTTTTTCAACTAAAATAAGTGTGTTTAAAGTCATTTCTTTGCCTGAAATTGGTCAAAATTGAAGATTTTGAGTAAGCAAAACTCTGTAAAAATGGCAATTTTGGTCACTGTGAGGGTTTAAAAAGTGGTTATTCAACATGAGGCCCGATCCAAATGACATTCTGAATCATTTTTGGTAGAGTGCAAAAAATCAATTTTCTGATGAAAAACGATGACCCCGGACCAGTCGAACGTTGAAAAAATGGTCAATATTGATGAAATTTTAACATTTAATCTTTTGACTTTAAATGACGGTTGGATGTGAGTTATTACTTTTTCAACTAAAATAAGTGTGTTTAAAGTCATTTCTGTGCCTGAAATTGGTCAAAATTTGAAGCTTTTGAGTAAGCAAAACTCTGTAAAAATGGCAATTTTGGTCACTTTGAGGGTTTAAAAAGTGGTTATTCAACATGAGGCCCGATCCAAATGACAATTTGAATCATTTTTGGAAGAGTCCAAAAAATCCATTTTCTGATGAAAAACGATGACCCCGGACCAGTCGAACATTGAAAAAATGGTCAATATTGATGAAATTTTAACATTTAATCTTTTGACTTTAAATGACGGTTGGATGTGAGTTATTACTTTTTCAACTAAAATAAGTGTGTTTAAAGTCATTTCTGTGCCTGAAATTGGTCAAAATTGAAGATTTTGAGTAAGCAAAACTCTGTAAAAATGGCAATTTTGGTCACTGTGAGGGTTTAAAAAGTGGTTATTCAACATGAGGCCCGATCCAAATGACATTCTGAATCATTTTTGGTAGAGTGCTAAAAATCAATTTTCTGATGAAAAACGATGACCCCGGACCAGTCGAACGTTGAAAAAATGGTCAATATTGATGAAATTTTAACATTTAATCTTTTGACTTTAAATGACGGTTGGATGTGAGTTATTAATTTTTCAACTAAAATTAGTGTGTTTAAAGTCATTTCTGTGCCTGAAATTGGTAAAAATTCGAAGATTTTGAGTAAGCAAATCTCTGTAAAAATGGCAATTTTGGTCACTGTGAGGGTTTAAAAAGTGGTTATTCAACATGAGGCCTGATCCAAATGACATTTTGAATCATTTTTGGTAGAGTCCAAAAAATCAATTTTCTGATGAAAAACGATGACCCCGGACCAGTCGAACGTTGAAAAAATGGTCAATATTGATGAAATTTTAACATTTAATCTTTTGACTTTAAATGACGGTTGGATGAGAGTTATTAATTTTTCAACTAAAATTAGTGTGTTTAAAGTCATTTCTGTGCCTGAAATTGGTAAAAATTCGAAGATTTTGAGTAAGCAAATCTCTGTAAAAATGGCAATTTTGGTCACTGTGAGGGTTTAAAAAGTGGTTATTCAACATGAGGCCTGATCCAAATGACATTTTGAATCATTTTTGGTAGAGTCCAAAAAATCAATTTTCTGATGAAAAACGATGACCCGGACCAGTCGAACGTTGAAAAAATGGTCAATATTGATAAAATTTTAACATTTAATCTTTTGACTTTAAATGACGGTTGGATATGAATTATTACTTTTTCAACTAAAATAAGTGTGTTTAAAGTCATTTCTGTGCCTGAAATTGGTCAAATTTGAAGATTTTGAGTAAGCAAAACTCTGTAAAAATGGCAATTTTGGTCACTGTGAGGGTTTAAAAAGTGGTTATTCAACATGAGGCCCGATCCAAATGACATTTTGAATCATTTTTGGAAGAGTCCAAAAAATCCATTTTCTGATGAAAAACGATGACCCCGGACCAGTCGAACATTGAAAAAATGGTCAATATTGCTGAAATTTTAACATTTAATCTTTTGACTTTAAATGACGGTTGGATGTGAGTTATTACTTTTTCAACTAAAATAAGTGTGTTTAAAGTCATTTCTTTGCCTGAAATTGGTCAAAATTGAAGATTTTGAGTAAGCAAAACTCTGTAAAAATGGCAATTTTGGTCACTGTGAGGGTTTAAAAAGTGGTTATTCAACATGAGGCCCGATCCAAATGACATTCTGAATCATTTTTGGTAGAGTGCAAAAAATCAATTTTCTGATGAAAAACGATGACCCCGGACCAGTCGAACGTTGAAAAAATGGTCAATATTGATGACATTTTAACATTTAATCTTTTGACTTTAAATGACGGTTGGATGTGCGTTATTACTTTTTCAACTAAAATAAGTGTGTTTAAAGTCATTTCTGTGCCTGAAATTGGTCAAAATTTGAAGCTTTTGAGTAAGCAAAACTCTGTAAAAATGGCAATTTTGGTCACTGTGAGGGTTTAAAAAGTGGTTATTCAACATGAGGCCCGATCCAAATGACATTCTGAATCATTTTTGGTAGAGTGCAAAAAATCAATTTTCTGATGAAAAACGATGACCCCGGACCAGTCGAACGTTGAAAAAATGGTCAATATTGATGAAATTTTAACATTTAATCTTTTGACTTTAAATGACGGTTGGATGTGAGTTATTACTTTTTCAACTAAAATAAGTGTGTTTAAAGTCATTTCTGTGTCTGAAATTGGTCAAAATTTGAAGCTTTTGAGTAAGCAAAACTCTGTAAAAATGGCAATTTTGGTCACTTTGAGGGTTTAAAAAGTGGTTATTCAACATGAGGCCCGATCCAAATGACAATTTGAATCATTTTTGGAAGAGTCCAAAAAATCCATTTTCTGATGAAAAACGATGACCCCGGACCAGTCGAACATTGAAAAAATGGTCAATATTGATGAAATTTTAACATTTAATCTTTTGACTTTAAATGACGGTTGGATGTGAGTTATTACTTTTTCAACTAAAATAAGTGTGTTTAAAGTCATTTCTGTGCCTGAAATTGGTCAAAATTGAAGATTTTGAGTAAGCAAAACTCTGTAAAAATGGCAATTTTGGTCACTGTGAGGGTATAAAAAGTGGTTATTCAACATGAGGCCCGATCCAAATGACATTTTGAATCATTTTTGGTAGAGTCCAAAAAATCAATTTTCTGATGAAAAACGATGACCCCGGACCAGTCGAACGTTGAAAAAATGGTCAATATTGATGAAATTTTAACATTTAATCTTTTGACTTTAAATGACGGTTGGATGTGAGTTATTAATTTTTCAACTAAAATTAGTGTGTTTAAAGTCATTTCTGTGCCTGAAATTGGTAAAAATTCAAAGATTTTGAGTAAGCAAATCTCTGTAAAAATGGCAATTTTGGTCACTGTGAGGGTTTAAAAAGTGGTTATTCAACATGAGGCCTGATCCAAATGACATTTTGAATCATTTTTGGTAGAGTCCAAAAAATCAATTTTCTGATGAAAAACGATGACCCGGACCAGTCGGACGTTGAAAAAATGGTCAATATTGATGAAATTTTAACATTTAATCTTTTGACTTTAAATGACGGTTGGATATGAATTATTACTATTTCAACTAAAATAAGTGTGTTTAAAGTCATTTCTGTGCCTGAAATTGGTCAAATTTGAAGATTTTGAGTAAGCAAAACTCTGTAAAAATGGCAATTTTGGTCACTGTGAGGGTTTAAAAAGTGGTTATTCAACATGAGGCCCGATCCAAATGACATTTTGAATCATTTTTGGAAGAGTCCAAAAAATCCATTTTCTGATGAAAAACGATGACCCCGGACCAGTCGAACATTGAAAAAATGGTCAATATTGATGAAATTTTAACATTTAATCTTTTGACTTTAAATGACGGTTGGATGTGAGTTATTACTTTTTCAACTAAAATGAGTGTGTTTAAAGTCATTTCTTTGCCTGAAATTGGTCAAAATTGAAGATTTTGAGTAAGCAAAACTCTGTAAAAATGGCAATTTTGGTCACTGTGAGGGTTTAAAAAGTGGTTATTCAACATGAGGCCCGATCCAAATGACATTCTGAATCATTTTTGGTAGAGTGCAAAAAATCAATTTTCTGATGAAAAACGATGACCCCGGACCAGTCGAACGTTGAAAAAATGGTCAATATTGATGAAATTTTAACATTTAATCTTTTGACTTTAAATGACGGTTGGATGTGAGTTATTACTTTTTCAACTAAAATAAGTGTGTTTAAAGTCATTTCTGTGCCTGAAATTGGTCAAAATTTGAAGCTTTTGAGTAAGCAAAACTCTGTAAAAATGGCAATTTTGGTCACTGTGAGGGTTTAAAAAGTGGTTATTTAACATGAGGCCCGATCCAAATGACATTCTGAATCATTTTTGGTAGAGTGCAAAAAATCAATTTTCTGATGAAAAACGATGACCCCGGACTAGTCGAACGTTGAAAAAATTGGTCAATATTGATGAAATTTTAACATTTAATCTTTTGACTTTAAATGACGGTTGGATGTGAGTTATTACTTTTTCAACTAAAATAAGTGTGTTTAAAGTCATTTCTGTGCCTGAAATTGGTCAAAATTTGAAGCTTTTGAGTAAGCAAAACTCTGTAAAAATGGCAATTTTGGTCACTGTGAGGGTTTAAAAAGTGGTTATTCAACATGAGGCCCGATCCAAATGACATTCTGAATCATTTTTGGTAGAGTGCAAAAAATCAATTTTCTGATGAAAAACGATGACCCCCGGACCAGTCGAACGTTGAAAAAATGGTCAATATTGCTGAAATTTTAACATTAAATCTTTTGACTTTAAATGACGGTTGGATATGAATTATTACTTTTTCAACTAAAATAAGTGTGTTTAAAGTCATTTCTGTGCCTGAAATTGGTCAAAATTTGAAGCTTTTGAGTAAGCAAAACTCTGTAAAAATGGCAATTTTGGTCACTGTGAGGGTTTAAAAAGTGGTTATTCAACATGAGGCCCGATCCAAATGACATTTTGAATCATTTTTGGAAGAGTCCAAAAAATCCATTTCTGATGAAAAACGATGACCCCGGACCAGTCGAACGTTGAAAAAATGGTCAATATTGATGAAATTTTAACATTTAATCTTTTGACTTTAAATGACGGTTGGATGTGAGTTATTAATTTTTCAACTAAAATTAGTGTGTTTAAAGTCATTTCTGTGCCTGAAATTGGTAAAAATTCGAAGATTTTGAGTAAGCAAATCTCTGTAAAAATGGCAATTTTGGTCACTGTGAGGGTTTAAAAAGTGGTTATTCAACATGAGGCCTGATCCAAATGACATTTTGAATCATTTTTGGTAGAGTCCAAAAAATCAATTTTCTGATGAAAAACGATGACCCGGACCAGTCGAACGTTGAAAAAATGGTCAATATTGATGAAATTTTAACATTTAATCTTTTGACTTTAAATGACGGTTGGATATGAATTATTACTTTTTCAACTAAAATAAGTGTGTTTAAAGTCATTTCTGTGCCTGAAATTGGTCAAATTTCAAGATTTTGAGTAAGCAAAACTCTGTAAAAATGGCAATTTTGGTCACTGTGAGGGTTTAAAAAGTGGTTATTCAACATGAGGCCCGATCCAAAATGACATTTTGAATCATTTTTGGAAGAGTCCAAAAATCCATTTTCTGATGAAAAACGATGACCCCGGACCAGTCGAACATTGAAAAAATTGTCAATATTGATGAAATTTTAACATTTAATCTTTTGACTTTAAATGACGGTTGGATGTGAGTTATTACTTTTTCAACTAAAATAAGTGTGTTTAAAGTCATTTCTTTGCCTGAAATTGGTCAAAATTGAAGATTTTGAGTAAGCAAAACTCTGTAAAAATGGCAATTTTGGTCACTGTGAGGGTTTAAAAAGTGGTTATTCAACATGAGGCCCGATCCAAATGACATTCTGAATCATTTTTGGTAGAGTGCAAAAAATCAATTTTCTGATGAAAAACGATGACCCCGGACCAGTCGAACGTTGAAAAAATGGTCAATATTGATGAAATTTTAACATTTAATCTTTTGACTTTAAATGACGGTTGGATGTGAGTTATTACTTTTTCAACTAAAATAAGTGTGTTTAAAGTCATTTCTGTGCCTGAAATTGGTCAAAATTTGAAGCTTTTGAGTAAGCAAAACTCTGTAAAAATGGCAATTTTGGTCACTTTGAGGGTTTAAAAAGTGGTTATTCAACATGAGGCCCGATCCAAATGAGAATTTGAATCATTTTTGGAAGAGTCCAAAAAATCCATTTTCTGATGAAAAACGATGACCCCGGACCAGTCGAACATTGAAAAAATGGTCAATATTGATGAAATTTTAACATTTAATCTTTCGACTTTAAATGACGGTTGGATGTGAGTTATTACTTTTTCAACTAAAATAATTGTGTTTAAAGTCATTTCTGTGCCTGAAATTGGTCAAAATTGAAGATTTTGAGTAAGCAAAACTCTGTAAAAATGGCAATTTTGGTCACTGTGAGGGTTTAAAAAGTGGTTATTCAACATGAGGCCCGATCCAAATGACATTCTGAATCATTTTTGGTAGAGTGCTTAAAATCAATTTTCTGATGAAAAACGATGACCCCGGACCAGTCGAACGTTGAAAAAATGGTCAATATTGATGAAATTTTAACATTTAATCTTTTGACTTTAAATGACGGTTGGATGTGAGTTATTAATTTTTCAACTAAAATTAGTGTGTTTAAAGTCATTTCTGTGCCTGAAATTGGTAAAAATTCGAAGATTTTGAGTAAGCAAATCTCTGTAAAAATGGCAATTTTGGTCACTGTGAGGGTTTAAAAAGTGGTTATTCAACATGAGGCCTGATCCAAATGACATTTTGAATCATTTTTGGTAGAGTCCAAAAAATCAATTTTCTGATGAAAAACGATGACCCCGGACCAGTCGAACGTTGAAAAAATGGTCAATATTGATGAAATTTTAACATTTAATCTTTTGACTTTAAATGACGGTTGGATGAGAGTTATTAATTTTTCAACTAAAATTAGTGTGTTTAAAGTCATTTCTGTGCCTGAAATTGGTAAAAATTCGAAGATTTTGAGTAAGCAAATCTCTGTAAAAATGGCAATTTTGGTCACTGTGAGGGTTTAAAAAGTGGTTATTCAACATGAGGCCTGATCCAAATGACATTTTGAATCATTTTTGGTAGAGTCCAAAAAATCAATTTTCTGATGAAAAACGATGACCCGGACCAGTCGAACGTTGAAAAAATGGTCAATATTGATAAAATTTTAACATTTAATCTTTTGACTTTAAATGACGGTTGGATATGAATTATTACTTTTTCAACTAAAATAAGTGTGTTTAAAGTCATTTCTGTGCCTGAAATTGGTCAAATTTGAAGATTTTGAGTAAGCAAAACTCTGTAAAAATGGCAATTTTGGTCACTGTGAGGGTTTAAAAAGTGGTTATTCAACATGAGGCCCGATCCAAATGACAATTTGAATCATTTTTGGAAGAGTCCAAAAAATCCATTTTCTGATGAAAAACGATGACCCCGGACCAGTCGAACATTGAAAAAATGGTCAATATTGATGAAATTTTAACATTTAATCTTTTGACTTTAAATGACGGTTGGATGTGAGTTATTACTTTTTCAACTAAAATAAGTGTGTTTAAAGTCATTTCTGTGCCTGAAATTGGTCAAAATTGAAGATTTTGAGTAAGCAAAACTCTGTAAAAATGGCAATTTTGGTCACTGTGAGGGTTTAAAAAGTGGTTATTCAACATGAGGCCCGATCCAAATGACATTTTGAAACATTTTTGGTAGAGTCCAAAAAATCAATTTTCTGATGAAAAACGATGACCCCGGACCAGTCGAACGTTGAAAAAATGGTCAATATTGATGAAATTTTAACATTTAATCTTTTGACTTTAAATGACGGTTGGATGTGAGTTATTAATTTTTCAACTAAAATTAGTGTGTTTAAAGTCATTTCTGTGCCTGAAATTGGTAAAAATTCGAAGATTTTGAGTAAGCAAATCTCTGTAAAAATGGCAATTTTGGTCACTGTGAGGGTTTAAAAAGTGGTTATTCAACATGAGGCCTGATCCAAATGACATTTTGAATCATTTTTGGTAGAGTCCAAAAAATCAATTTTCTGATGAAAAACGATGACCCGGACCAGTCGAACGTTGAAAAAATGGTCAATATTGATGAAATTTTAACATTTAATCTTTTGACTTTAAATGACGGTTGGATATGAATTATTACTATTTCAACTAAAATAAGTGTGTTTAAAGTCATTTCTGTGCCTGAAATTGGTCAAATTTGAAGATTTTGAGTAAGCAAAACTCTGTAAAAATGGCAATTTTGGTCACTGTGAGGGTTTAAAAAGTGGTTATTCAACATGAGGCCCGATCCAAATGACATTTTGAATCATTTTTGGAAGAGTCCAAAAAATCCATTTTCTGATGAAAAACGATGACCCCGGACCAGTCGAACATTGAAAAAATGGTCAATATTGATGAAATTTTAACATTTAATCTTTTGACTTTAAATGACGGTTGGATGTGAGTTATTACTTTTTCAACTAAAATAAGTGTGTTTAAAGTCATTTCTGTGCCTGAAATTGGTCAAAATTGAAGATTTTGAGTAAGCAAAACTCTGTAAAAATGGCAATTTTGGTCCCTGTGAGGGTTTAAAAAGTGGTTATTCAACATGAGGCCCGATCCAAATGACATTCTGAATCATTTTTGGTAGAGTGCAAAAAATCAATTTTCTGATGAAAAACGATGACCCCGAACCAGTCGAACGTTGAAAAAATGGTCAATATTGCTGAAATTTTAACATTAAATCTTTTGACTTTAAATGACGGTTGGATATGAATTATTACTTTTTCAACTAAAATAAGTGTGTTTAAAGTCATTTCTGTGCCTGAAATTGGTCAAAATTTGAAGCTTTTGAGTAAGCAAAACTCTGTAAAAATGGCAATTTTGGTCACTGTGAGGGTTTAAAAAGTGGTTATTCAACATGAGGCCCGATCCAAATGACATTTTGAATCATTTTTGGAAGAGTCCAAAAAATCCATTTTCTGATGAAAAACGATGACCCCGGACCAGTCGAACGTTGAAAAAATGGTCAATATTGATGAAATTTTAACATTTAATCTTTTGACTTTAAATGACGGTTGGATGTGAGTTATTAATTTTTCAACTAAAATTAGTGTGTTTAAAGTCATTTCTGTGCCTGAAATTGGTAAAAATTGGAAGATTTTGAGTAAGCAAATCTCTGTAAAAATGGCAATTTTGGTCACTGTGAGGGTTTAAAAAGTGGTTATTCAACATGAGGCCTGATCCAAATGACATTTTGAATCATTTTTGGTAGAGTCCAAAAAATCAATTTTCTGATGAAAAACGATGACCCGGACCAGTCGAACGTTGAAAAAATGGTCAATATTGATGAAATTTTAAACATTAATCTTTTGACTTTAAATGACGGTTGGATATGAATTATTACTTTTTCAACTAAAATAAGTGTGTTTAAAGTCATTTCTGTGCCTGAAATTGGTCAAATTTCAAGATTTTGAGTAAGCAAAACTCTGTAAAAATGGCAATTTTGGTCACTGTGAGGGTTTAAAAAGTGGTTATTCAACATGAGGCCCGATCCAAATGACATTTTGAATCATTTTTGGAAGAGTCCAAAAAATCCATTTTCTGATGAAAAACGATGACCCCGGACCAGTCGAACATTGAAAAAATTGTCAATATTGATGAAATTTTAACATTTAATCTTTTGACTTTAAATGACGGTTGGATGTGAGTTATTACTTTTTCAACTAAAATAAGTGTGTTTAAAGTCATTTCTTTGCCTGAAATTGGTCAAAATTGAAGATTTTGAGTAAGCAAAACTCTGTAAAAATGGCAATTTTGGTCACTGTGAGGGTTTAAAAAGTGGTTATTCAACATGAGGCCCGATCCAAATGACATTCTGAATCATTTTTGGTAGAGTGCAAAAAAATCAATTTTCTGATGAAAAACGATGACCCCGGACCAGTCGAACGTTGAAAAAATGGTCAATATTGATGAAATTTTAACATTTAATCTTTTGACTTTAAATGACGGTTGGATGTGAGTTATTACTTTTTCAACTAAAATAAGTGTGTTTAAAGTCATTTCTGTGCCTGAAATTGGTCAAAATTTGAAGCTTTTGAGTAAGCAAAACTCTGTAAAAATGGCAATTTTGGTCACTTTGAGGGTTTAAAAAGTGGTTATTCAACATGAGGCCCGATCCAAATGACAATTTGAATCATTTTTGGAAGAGTCCAAAAAATCCATTTTCTGATGAAAAACGATGACCCCGGACCAGTCGAACATTGAAAAAATGGTCAATATTGATGAAATTTTAACATTTAATCTTTTGACTTTAAATGACGGTTGGATGTGAGTTATTACTTTTTCAACTAAAATAAGTGTGTTTAAAGTCATTTCTGTGCCTGAAATTGGTCAAAATTGAAGATTTTGAGTAAGCAAAACTCTGTAAAAATGGCAATTTTGGTCACTGTGAGGGTTTAAAAAGTGGTTATTCAACATGAGGCCCGATCCAAATGACATTCTGAATCATTTTTGGTAGAGTGCTAAAAATCAATTTTCTGATGAAAAACGATGACCCCGGACCAGTCGAACGTTGAAAAAATGGTCAATATTGATGAAATTTTAACATTTAATCTTTTGACTTTAAATGACGGTTGGATGTGAGTTATTAATTTTTCAACTAAAATTAGTGTGTTTAAAGTCATTTCTGTGCCTGAAATTGGTAAAAATTCGAAGATTTTGAGTAAGCAAATCTCTGTAAAAATGGCAATTTTGGTCACTGTGAGGGTTTAAAAAGTGGTTATTCAACATGAGGCCTGATCCAAATGACATTTTGAATCATTTTTGGTAGAGTCCAAAAAATCAATTTTCTGATGAAAAACGATGACCCCGGACCAGTCGAACGTTGAAAAAATGGTCAATATTGATGAAATTTTAACATTTAATCTTTTGACTTTAAATGACGGTTGGATGAGAGTTATTAATTTTTCAACTAAAATTAGTGTGTTTAAAGTCATTTCTGTGCCTGAAATTGGTAAAAATTCGAAGATTTTGAGTAAGCAAATCTCTGTAAAAATGGCAATTTTGGTCACTGTGAGGGTTTAAAAAGTGGTTATTCAACATGAGGCCTGATCCAAATGACATTTTGAATCATTTTTGGTAGAGTCCAAAAAATCAATTTTCTGATGAAAAACGATGACCCGGACCAGTCGAACGTTGAAAAAATGGTCAATATTGATAAAATTTTAACATTTAATCTTTTGACTTTAAATGACGGTTGGATATGAATTATTACTTTTTCAACTAAAATAAGTGTGTTTAAAGTCATTTCTGTGCCTGAAATTGGTCAAATTTGAAGATTTTGAGTAAGCAAAACTCTGTAAAAATGGCAATTTTGGTCACTGTGAGGGTTTAAAAAGTGGTTATTCAACATGAGGCCCGATCCAAATGACATTTTGAATCATTTTTGGAAGAGTCCAAAAAATCCATTTTCTGATGAAAAACGATGACCCCGGACCAGTCGAACATTGAAAAAATGGTCAATATTGATGAAATTTTAACATTTAATCTTTTGACTTTAAATGACGGTTGGATGTGAGTTATTACTTTTTCAACTAAAATAAGTGTGTTTAAAGTCATTTCTTTGCCTGAAATTGGTCAAAATTGAAGATTTTGAGTAAGCAAAACTCTGTAAAAATGGCAATTTTGGTCACTGTGAGGGTTTAAAAAGTGGTTATTCAACATGAGGCCCGATCCAAATGACATTCTGAATCATTTTTGGTAGAGTGCAAAAAATCAATTTTCTGATGAAAAACGATGACCCCGGACCAGTCGAACGTTGAAAAAATGGTCAATATTGATGACATTTTAACATTTAATCTTTTGACTTTAAATGACGGTTGGATGTGAGTTATTACTTTTTCAACTAAAATAAGTGTGTTTAAAGTCATTTCTGTGCCTGAAATTGGTCAAAATTTGAAGCTTTTGAGTAAGCAAAACTCTGTAAAAATGGCAATTTTGGTCACTGTGAGGGTTTAAAAAGTGGTTATTCAACATGAGGCCCGATCCAAATGACATTCTGAATCATTTTTGGTAGAGTGCAAAAAATCAATTTTGTGATGAAAAACGATGACCCCGGACCAGTCGAACGTTGAAAAAATGGTCAATATTGATGAAATTTTAACATTTAATCTTTTGACTTTAAATGACGGTTGGATGTGAGTTATTACTTTTTCAACTAAAATAAGTGTGTTTAAAGTCATTTCTGTGTCTGAAATTGGTCAAAATTTGAAGCTTTTGAGTAAGCAAAACTCTGTAAAAATGGCAATTTTGGTCACTTTGAGGGTTTAAAAAGTGGTTATTCAACATGAGGCCCGATCCAAATGACAATTTGAATCATTTTTGGAAGATTCCAAAAAATCCATTTTCTGATGAAAAACGATGACCCCGGACCAGTCGAACATTGAAAAAATGGTCAATATTGATGAAATTTTAACATTTAATCTTTTGACTTTAAATGACGGTTGGATGTGAGTTATTACTTTTTCAACTAAAATAAGTGTGTTTAAAGTCATTTCTGTGCCTGAAATTGGTCAAAATTGAAGATTTTGAGTAAGCAAAACTCTGTAAAAATGGCAATTTTGGTCACTGTGAGGGTATAAAAAGTGGTTATTCAACATGAGGCCCGATCCAAATGACATTTTGAATCATTTTTGGTAGAGTCCAAAAAATCAATTTTCTGATGAAAAACGATGACCCCGGACCAGTCGAACGTTGAAAAAATGGTCAATATTGATGAAATTTTAACATTTAATCTTTTGACTTTAAATGACGGTTGGATGTGAGTTATTAATTTTTCAACTAAAATTAGTGTGTTTAAAGTCATTTCTGTGCCTGAAATTGGTAAAAATTCAAAGATTTTGAGTAAGCAAATCTCTGTAAAAATGGCAATTTTGGTCACTGTGAGGGTTTAAAAAGTGGTTATTCAACATGAGGCCTGATCCAAATGACATTTTGAATCATTTTTGGTAGAGTCCAAAAAATCAATTTTCTGATGAAAAACGATGACCCGGACCAGTCGGACGTTGAAAAAATGGTCAATATTGATGAAATTTTAACATTTAATCTTTTGACTTTAAATGACGGTTGGATATGAATTATTACTATTTCAACTAAAATAAGTGTGTTTAAAGTCATTTCTGTGCCTGAAATTGGTCAAATTTGAAGATTTTGAGTAAGCAAAACTCTGTAAAAATGGCAATTTTGGTCACTGTGAGGGTTTAAAAAGTGGTTATTCAACATGAGGCCCGATCCAAATGACATTTTGAATCATTTTTGGAAGAGTCCAAAAAATCCATTTTCTGATGAAAAACGATGACCCCGGACCAGTCAAACGTTGAAAAAATGGTCAATATTGATGAAATTTTAACATTTAATCTTTTGACTTTAAATGACGGTTGGATGTGAGTTATTACTTTTTCAACTAAAATAAGTGTGTTTAAAGTCATTTCTGTGCCTGAAATTGGTCAAAATTTGAAGCTTTTGAGTAAGCAAAACTCTGTAAAAATGGCAATTTTGGTCACTGTGAGGGTTTAAAAAGTGGTTATTCAACATGAGGCCCGATCCAAATGACATTTTGAATCATTTTTGGTAGAGTGCAAAAAATCAATTTTCTGATGAAAAACGATGACCCCGGACCAGTCGAACGTTGAAAAAATGGTCAATATTGCTGAAATTTTAACATTTAATCTTTTGACTTTAAATGACGGTTGGATGTGAGTTATTACTTTTTCAACTAAAATAAGTGTGTTTAAAGTCATTTCTGTGCCTGAAATTGGTCAAAATTTGAAGCTTTTGAGTAAGCAAAACTCTGTAAAAATGGCAATTTTGGTCACTGTGAGGGTTTAAAAAGTGGTTATTTAACATGAGGCCCGATCCAAATGACATTCTGAATCATTTTTGGTAGAGTGCAAAAAATCAATTTTCTGATGAAAAACGATGACCCCGGACCAGTCGAACGTTGAAAAAATGGTCAATATTGATGAAATTTTAACATTTAATCTTTTGACTTTAAATGACGGTTGGATGTGAGTTATTACTTTTTCAACTAAAATAAGTGTGTTTAAAGTCATTTCTGTGCCTGAAATTGGTCAAAATTTGAAGCTTTTGAGTAAGCAAAACTCTGTAAAAATGGCAATTTTGGTCACTGTGAGGGTTTAAAAAGTGGTTATTGAACATGAGGCCCGATCCAAATGACATTTTGAATCATTTTTGGAAGAGTCCAAAAAATCCATTTTCTGATGAAAAACGATGACCCCGGACCAGTCGAACGTTGAAAAAATGGTCAATATTGATGAAATTTTAACATTTAATCTTTTGACTTTAAATGACGGTTTGATGTGAGTTATTACTTTTTCAACTAAAATAAGTGTGTTTAAAGTCATTTCTGTGCCTGAAATTGGTCAAAATTTGAAGCTTTTGAGTAAGCAAAACTCTGTAAAAATGGCAATTTTGGTCACTTTGAGGGTTTAAAAAGTGGTTATTCAACATGAGGCCCGATCCAAATGACATTCTGAATCATTTTTGGTAGAGTGCAAAAAATCAATTTTCTGATGAAAAACGATGACCCCGGACCAGTCGAACATTGAAAAAATGGTCAATATTGATGAAATTTTAACATTTAATCTTTTGACTTTAAATGACGGTTGGATGTGAGTTATTACTTTTTCAACTAAAATGAGTGTGTTTAAAGTCATTTCTTTGCCTGAAATTGGTCAAAATTGAAGATTTTGAGTAAGCAAAACTCTGTAAAAATGGCAATTTTGGTCACTGTGAGGGTTTAAAAAGTGGTTATTCAACATGAGGCCCGATCCAAATGACATTCTGAATCATTTTTGGTAGAGTGCAAAAAATCAATTTTCTGATGAAAAACGATGACCCCGGACCAGTCGAACGTTGAAAAAATGGTCAATATTGATGAAATTTTAACATTTAATCTTTTGACTTTAAATGACGGTTGGATGTGAGTTATTACTTTTTCAACTAAAATGAGTGTGTTTAAAGTCATTTCTTTGCCTGAAATTGGTCAAAATTGAAGATTTTGAGTAAGCAAAACTCTGTAAAAATGGCAATTTTGGTCACTGTGAGGGTTTAAAAAGTGGTTATTCAACATGAGGCCCGATCCAAATGACATTCTGAATCATTTTTGGTAGAGTGCAAAAAATCAATTTTCTGATGAAAAACGATGACCCCGGACCAGTCGAACGTTGAAAAAATGGTCAATATTGATGAAATTTTAACATTTAATCTTTTGACTTTAAATGACGGTTGGATGTGAGTTATTACTTTTTCAACTAAAATAAGTGTGTTTAAAGTCATTTCTGTGCCTGAAATTGGTCAAAATTTGAAGCTTTTGAGTAAGCAAAACTCTGTAAAAATGGCAATTTTGGTCACTTTGAGGGTTTAAAAAGTGGTTATTCAACATGAGGCCCGATCCAAATGACAATTTGAATCATTTTTGGAAGAGTCCAAAAAATCCATTTTCTGATGAAAAACGATGACCCCGGACCAGTCGAACATTGAAAAAATGGTCAATATTGATGAAATTTTAACATTTAATCTTTTGACTTTAAATGACGGTTGGATGTGAGTTATTACTTTTTCAACTAAAATAAGTGTGTTTAAAGTCATTTCTGTGCCTGAAATTGGTCAAAATTGAAGATTTTGAGTAAGCAAAACTCTGTAAAAATGGCAATTTTGGTCACTGTGAGGGTTTAAAAAGTGGTTATTCAACATGAGGCCCGATCCAAATGACATTCTGAATCATTTTTGGTAGAGTGCAAAAAATCAATTTTCTGATGAAAAACGATGACCCCGGACCAGTCAAACGTTGAAAAAATGGTCAATATTGATGAAATTTTAACATTTAATCTTTTGACTTTAAATGACGGTTGGATGTGAGTTATTACTTTTTCAACTAAAATAAGTGTGTTTAAAGTCATTTCTGTGCCTGAAATTGGTCAAAATTTGAAGCTTTTGAGTAAGCAAAACTCTGTAAAAATGGCAATTTTGGTCACTGTGAGGGTTTAAAAAGTGGTTATTCAACATGAGGCCCGATCCAAATGACATTTTGAATCATTTTTGGTAGAGTGCAAAAAATCAATTTTCTGATGAAAAACGATGACCCCGGACCAGTCGAACGTTGAAAAAATGGTCAATATTGCTGAAATTTTAACATTTAATCTTTTGACTTTAAATGACGGTTGGATGTGAGTTATTACTTTTTCAACTAAAATAAGTGTGTTTAAAGTCATTTCTGTGCCTGAAATTGGTCAAAATTTGAAGCTTTTGAGTAAGCAAAACTCTGTAAAAATGGCAATTTTGGTCACTGTGAGGGTTTAAAAAGTGGTTATTTAACATGAGGCCCGATCCAAATGACATTCTGAATCATTTTTGGTAGAGTGCAAAAAATCAATTTTCTGATGAAAAACGATGACCCCGGACCAGTCGAACGTTGAAAAAATGGTCAATATTGATGAAATTTTAACATTTAATCTTTTGACTTTAAATGACGGTTGGATGTGAGTTATTACTTTTTCAACTAAAATAAGTGTGTTTAAAGTCATTTCTGTGCCTGAAATTGGTCAAAATTTGAAGCTTTTGAGTAAGCAAAACTCTGTAAAAATGGCAATTTTGGTCACTGTGAGGGTTTAAAAAGTGGTTATTGAACATGAGGCCCGATCCAAATGACATTTTGAATCATTTTTGGAAGAGTCCAAAAAATCCATTTTCTGATGAAAAACGATGACCCCGGACCAGTCGAACGTTGAAAAAATGGTCAATATTGATGAAATTTTAACATTTAATCTTTTGACTTTAAATGACGGTTTGATGTGAGTTATTACTTTTTCAACTAAAATAAGTGTGTTTAAAGTCATTTCTGTGCCTGAAATTGGTCAAAATTTGAAGCTTTTGAGTAAGCAAAACTCTGTAAAAATGGCAATTTTGGTCACTTTGAGGGTTTAAAAAGTGGTTATTCAACATGAGGCCCGATCCAAATGACATTCTGAATCATTTTTGGTAGAGTGCAAAAAATCAATTTTCTGATGAAAAACGATGACCCCGGACCAGTCGAACGTTGAAAAAATGGTCAATATTGATGAAATTTTAACATTTAATCTTTTGACTTTAAATGACGGTTGGATGTGAGTTATTACTTTTTCAACTAAAATAAGTGTGTTTAAAGTCATTTCTGTGTCTGAAATTGGTCAAAATTTGAAGCTTTTGAGTAAGCAAAACTCTGTAAAAATGGCAATTTTGGTCACTTTGAGGGTTTAAAAAGTGGTTATTCAACATGAGGCCCGATCCAAATGACAATTTGAATCATTTTTGGAAGAGTCCAAAAAATCCATTTTCTGATGAAAAACGATGACCCCGGACCAGTCGAACATTGAAAAAATTGGTCAATATTGATGAAATTTTAACATTTAATCTTTTGACTTTAAATGACGGTTGGATGTGAGTTATTACTTTTTCAACTAAAATAAGTGTGTTTAAAGTCATTTCTGTGCCTGAAATTGGTCAAAATTTGAAGCTTTTGAGTTAGCAAAACTCTGTAAAAATGGCAATTTTGGTCACTTTGAGGGTTTAAAAAGTGGTTATTCAACATGAGGCCCGATCCAAATGACAATTTGAATCATTTTTGGAAGAGTCCAAAAAATCCATTTTCTGATGAAAAACGATGACCCCGGACCAGTCGAACATTGAAAAAATGGTCAATATTGATGAAATTTTAACATTTAATCTTTTGACTTTAAATGACGGTTGGATGTGAGTTATTACTTTTTCAACTAAAATAAGTGTGTTTAAAGTCATTTCTGTGCCTGAAATTGGTCAAAATTTGAAGCTTTTGAGTAAGCAAAACTCTGTAAAAATGGCAATTTTGGTCACTGTGAGGGTTTAAAAAGTGGTTATTCAACATGAGGCCCGATCCAAATGACATTTTGAATCATTTTTGGAAGAGTCCAAAAAATCCATTTTCTGATGAAAAACGATGACCCCGGACCAGTCGAACGTTGAAAAAATGGTCAATATTGATGAAATTTTAACATTTAATCTTTTGACTTTAAATGACGGTTGGATGTGAGTTATTAATTTTTCAACTAAAATTAGTGTGTTTAAAGTCATTTCTGTGCCTGAAATTGGTAAAAATTCAAAGATTTTGAGTAAGCAAATCTCTGTAAAAATGGCAATTTTGGTCACTGTGAGGGTTTAAAAAGTGGTTATTCAACATGAGGCCTGATCCAAATGACATTTTGAATCATTTTTGGTAGAGTCCAAAAAATCAATTTTCTGATGAAAAACGATGACCCGGACCAGTCGAACGTTGAAAAAATGGTCAATATTGATGAAATTTTAACATTTAATCTTTTGACTTTAAATGACGGTTGGATATGAATTATTACTTTTTCAACTAAAATAAGTGTGTTTAAAGTCATTTCTGTGCCTGAAATTGGTCAAATTTCAAGATTTTGAGTAAGCAAAACTCTGTAAAAATGGCAATTTTGGTCACTGTGAGGGTTTAAAAAGTGGTTATTCAACATGAGGCCCGATCCAAATGACATTTTGAATCATTTTTGGAAGAGTCCAAAAAATCCATTTTCTGATGAAAAACGATGACCCCGGACCAGTCGAACATTGAAAAAATTGTCAATATTGATGAAATTTTAACATTTAATCTTTTGACTTTAAATGACGGTTGGATGTGAGTTATTACTTTTTCAACTAAAATAAGTGTGTTTAAAGTCATTTCTTTGCCTGAAATTGGTCAAAATTGAAGATTTTGAGTAAGCAAAACTCTGTAAAAATGGCAATTTTGGTCACTGTGAGGGTTTAAAAAGTGGTTATTCAACATGAGGCCCGATCCAAATGACATTCTGAATCATTTTTGGTAGAGTGCAAAAAATCAATTTTCTGATGAAAAACGATGACCCCGGACCAGTCGAACGTTGAAAAAATGGTCAATATTGATGAAATTTTAACATTTAATCTTTTGACTTTAAATGACGGTTGGATGTGAGTTATTACTTTTTCAACTAAAATAAGTGTGTTTAAAGTCATTTCTGTGCCTGAAATTGGTCAAAATTTGAAGCTTTTGAGTAAGCAAAACTCTGTAAAAATGGCAATTTTGGTCACTTTGAGGGTTTAAAAAGTGGTTATTCAACATGAGGCCCGATCCAAATGAGAATTTGAATCATTTTTGGAAGAGTCCAAAAAATCCATTTTCTGATGAAAAACGATGACCCCGGACCAGTCGAACATTGAAAAAATGGTCAATATTGATGAAATTTTAACATTTAATCTTTCGACTTTAAATGACGGTTGGATGTGAGTTATTACTTTTTCAACTAAAATAATTGTGTTTAAAGTCATTTCTGTGCCTGAAATTGGTCAAAATTGAAGATTTTGAGTAAGCAAAACTCTGTAAAAATGGCAATTTTGGTCACTGTGAGGGTTTAAAAAGTGGTTATTCAACATGAGGCCCGATCCAAATGACATTCTGAATCATTTTTGGTAGAGTGCTTAAAATCAATTTTCTGATGAAAAACGATGACCCCGGACCAGTCGAACGTTGAAAAAATGGTCAATATTGATGAAATTTTAACATTTAATCTTTTGACTTTAAATGACGGTTGGATGTGAGTTATTAATTTTTCAACTAAAATTAGTGTGTTTAAAGTCATTTCTGTGCCTGAAATTGGTAAAAATTCGAAGATTTTGAGTAAGCAAATCTCTGTAAAAATGGCAATTTTGGTCACTGTGAGGGTTTAAAAAGTGGTTATTCAACATGAGGCCTGATCCAAATGACATTTTGAATCATTTTTGGTAGAGTCCAAAAAATCAATTTTCTGATGAAAAACGATGACCCCGGACCAGTCGAACGTTGAAAAAATGGTCAATATTGATGAAATTTTAACATTTAATCTTTTGACTTTAAATGACGGTTGGATGAGAGTTATTAATTTTTCAACTAAAATTAGTGTGTTTAAAGTCATTTCTGTGCCTGAAATTGGTAAAAATTCGAAGATTTTGAGTAAGCAAATCTCTGTAAAAATGGCAATTTTGGTCACTGTGAGGGTTTAAAAAGTGGTTATTCAACATGAGGCCTGATCCAAATGACATTTTGAATCATTTTTGGTAGAGTCCAAAAAATCAATTTTCTGATGAAAAACGATGACCCGGACCAGTCGAACGTTGAAAAAATGGTCAATATTGATAAAATTTTAACATTTAATCTTTTGACTTTAAATGACGGTTGGATATGAATTATTACTTTTTCAACTAAAATAAGTGTGTTTAAAGTCATTTCTGTGCCTGAAATTGGTCAAATTTGAAGATTTTGAGTAAGCAAAACTCTGTAAAAATGGCAATTTTGGTCACTGTGAGGGTTTAAAAAGTGGTTATTCAACATGAGGCCCGATCCAAATGACAATTTGAATCATTTTTGGAAGAGTCCAAAAAATCCATTTTCTGATGAAAAACGATGACCCCGGACCAGTCGAACATTGAAAAAATGGTCAATATTGATGAAATTTTAACATTTAATCTTTTGACTTTAAATGACGGTTGGATGTGAGTTATTACTTTTTCAACTAAAATAAGTGTGTTTAAAGTCATTTCTGTGCCTGAAATTGGTCAAAATTGAAGATTTTGAGTAAGCAAAACTCTGTAAAAATGGCAATTTTGGTCACTGTGAGGGTTTAAAAAGTGGTTATTCAACATGAGGCCCGATCCAAATGACATTTTGAAACATTTTTGGTAGAGTCCAAAAAATCAATTTTCTGATGAAAAACGATGACCCCGGACCAGTCGAACGTTGAAAAAATGGTCAATATTGATGAAATTTTAACATTTAATCTTTTGACTTTAAATGACGGTTGGATGTGAGTTATTAATTTTTCAACTAAAATTAGTGTGTTTAAAGTCATTTCTGTGCCTGAAATTGGTAAAAATTCGAAGATTTTGAGTAAGCAAATCTCTGTAAAAATGGCAATTTTGGTCACTGTGAGGGTTTAAAAAGTGGTTATTCAACATGAGGCCTGATCCAAATGACATTTTGAATCATTTTTGGTAGAGTCCAAAAAATCAATTTTCTGATGAAAAACGATGACCCGGACCAGTCGAACGTTGAAAAAATGGTCAATATTGATGAAATTTTAACATTTAATCTTTTGACTTTAAATGACGGTTGGATATGAATTATTACTATTTCAACTAAAATAAGTGTGTTTAAAGTCATTTCTGTGCCTGAAATTGGTCAAATTTGAAGATTTTGAGTAAGCAAAACTCTGTAAAAATGGCAATTTTGGTCACTGTGAGGGTTTAAAAAGTGGTTATTCAACATGAGGCCCGATCCAAATGACATTTTGAATCATTTTTGGAAGAGTCCAAAAAATCCATTTTCTGATGAAAAACGATGACCCCGGACCAGTCGAACATTGAAAAAATGGTCAATATTGATGAAATTTTAACATTTAATCTTTTGACTTTAAATGACGGTTGGATGTGAGTTATTACTTTTTCAACTAAAATAAGTGTGTTTAAAGTCATTTCTGTGCCTGAAATTGGTCAAAATTGAAGATTTTGAGTAAGCAAAACTCTGTAAAAATGGCAATTTTGGTCACTGTGAGGGTTTAAAAAGTGGTTATTCAACATGAGGCCCGATCCAAATGACATTCTGAATCATTTTTGGTAGAGTGCAAAAAATCAATTTTCTGATGAAAAACGATGACCCCGAACCAGTCGAACGTTGAAAAAATGGTCAATATTGCTGAAATTTTAACATTAAATCTTTTGACTTTAAATGACGGTTGGATATGAATTATTACTTTTTCAACTAAAATAAGTGTGTTTAAAGTCATTTCTGTGCCTGAAATTGGTCAAAATTTGAAGCTTTTGAGTAAGCAAAACTCTGTAAAAATGGCAATTTTGGTCACTGTGAGGGTTTAAAAAGTGGTTATTCAACATGAGGCCCGATCCAAATGACATTTTGAATCATTTTTGGAAGAGTCCAAAAAATCCATTTTCTGATGAAAAACGATGACCCCGGACCAGTCGAACGTTGAAAAAATGGTCAATATTGATGAAATTTTAACATTTAATCTTTTGACTTTAAATGACGGTTGGATGTGAGTTATTAATTTTTCAACTAAAATTAGTGTGTTTAAAGTCATTTCTGTGCCTGAAATTGGTAAAAATTGGAAGATTTTGAGTAAGCAAATCTCTGTAAAAATGGCAATTTTGGTCACTGTGAGGGTTTAAAAAGTGGTTATTCAACATGAGGCCTGATCCAAATGACATTTTGAATCATTTTTGGTAGAGTCCAAAAAATCAATTTTCTGATGAAAAACGATGACCCGGACCAGTCGAACGTTGAAAAAATGGTCAATATTGATGAAATTTTAACATTTAATCTTTTGACTTTAAATGACGGTTGGATATGAATTATTACTTTTTCAACTAAAATAAGTGTGTTTAAAGTCATTTCTGTGCCTGAAATTGGTCAAATTTCAAGATTTTGAGTAAGCAAAACTCTGTAAAAATGGCAATTTTGGTCACTGTGAGGGTTTAAAAAGTGGTTATTCAACATGAGGCCCGATCCAAATGACATTTTGAATCATTTTTGGAAGAGTCCAAAAAATCCATTTTCTGATGAAAAACGATGACCCCGGACCAGTCGAACATTGAAAAAATTGTCAATATTGATGAAATTTTAACATTTAATCTTTTGACTTTAAATGACGGTTGGATGTGAGTTATTACTTTTTCAACTAAAATAAGTGTGTTTAAAGTCATTTCTTTGCCTGAAATTGGTCAAAATTGAAGATTTTGAGTAAGCAAAACTCTGTAAAAATGGCAATTTTGGTCACTGTGAGGGTTTAAAAAGTGGTTATTCAACATGAGGCCCGATCCAAATGACATTCTGAATCATTTTTGGTAGAGTGCAAAAAATCAATTTTCTGATGAAAAACGATGACCCCGGACCAGTCGAACGTTGAAAAAATGGTCAATATTGATGAAATTTTAACATTTAATCTTTTGACTTTAAATGACGGTTGGATGTGAGTTATTACTTTTTCAACTAAAATAAGTGTGTTTAAAGTCATTTCTGTGCCTGAAATTGGTCAAAATTTGAAGCTTTTGAGTAAGCAAAACTCTGTAAAAATGGCAATTTTGGTCACTTTGAGGGTTTAAAAAGTGGTTATTCAACATGAGGCCCGATCCAAATGACAATTTGAATCATTTTTGGAAGAGTCCAAAAAATCCATTTTCTGATGAAAAACGATGACCCCGGACCAGTCGAACATTGAAAAAATGGTCAATATTGATGAAATTTTAACATTTAATCTTTTGACTTTAAATGACGGTTGGATGTGAGTTATTACTTTTTCAACTAAAATAAGTGTGTTTAAAGTCATTTCTGTGCCTGAAATTGGTCAAAATTGAAGATTTTGAGTAAGCAAAACTCTGTAAAAATGGCAATTTTGGTCACTGTGAGGGTTTAAAAAGTGGTTATTCAACATGAGGCCCGATCCAAATGACATTCTGAATCATTTTTGGTAGAGTGCTAAAAATCAATTTTCTGATGAAAAACGATGACCCCGGACCAGTCGAACGTTGAAAAAATGGTCAATATTGATGAAATTTTAACATTTAATCTTTTGACTTTAAATGACGGTTGGATGTGAGTTATTAATTTTTCAACTAAAATTAGTGTGTTTAAAGTCATTTCTGTGCCTGAAATTGGTAAAAATTCGAAGATTTTGAGTAAGCAAATCTCTGTAAAAATGGCAATTTTGGTCACTGTGAGGGTTTAAAAAGTGGTTATTCAACATGAGGCCTGATCCAAATGACATTTTGAATCATTTTTGGTAGAGTCCAAAAAATCAATTTTCTGATGAAAAACGATGACCCCGGACCAGTCGAACGTTGAAAAAATGGTCAATATTGATGAAATTTTAACATTTAATCTTTTGACTTTAAATGACGGTTGGATGAGAGTTATTAATTTTTCAACTAAAATTAGTGTGTTTAAAGTCATTTCTGTGCCTGAAATTGGTAAAAATTCGAAGATTTTGAGTAAGCAAATCTCTGTAAAAATGGCAATTTTGGTCACTGTGAGGGTTTAAAAAGTGGTTATTCAACATGAGGCCTGATCCAAATGACATTTTGAATCATTTTTGGTAGAGTCCAAAAAATCAATTTTCTGATGAAAAACGATGACCCGGACCAGTCGAACGTTGAAAAAATGGTCAATATTGATAAAATTTTAACATTTAATCTTTTGACTTTAAATGACGGTTGGATATGAATTATTACTTTTTCAACTAAAATAAGTGTGTTTAAAGTCATTTCTGTGCCTGAAATTGGTCAAATTTGAAGATTTTGAGTAAGCAAAACTCTGTAAAAATGGCAATTTTGGTCACTGTGAGGGTTTAAAAAGTGGTTATTCAACATGAGGCCCGATCCAAATGACATTTTGAATCATTTTTGGAAGAGTCCAAAAAATCCATTTTCTGATGAAAAACGATGACCCCGGACCAGTCGAACATTGAAAAAATGGTCAATATTGATGAAATTTTAACATTTAATCTTTTGACTTTAAATGACGGTTGGATGTGAGTTATTACTTTTTCAACTAAAATAAGTGTGTTTAAAGTCATTTCTTTGCCTGAAATTGGTCAAAATTGAAGATTTTGAGTAAGCAAAACTCTGTAAAAATGGCAATTTTGGTCACTGTGAGGGTTTAAAAAGTGGTTATTCAACATGAGGCCCGATCCAAATGACATTCTGAATCATTTTTGGTAGAGTGCAAAAAATCAATTTTCTGATGAAAAACGATGACCCCGGACCAGTCGAACGTTGAAAAAATGGTCAATATTGATGACATTTTAACATTTAATCTTTTGACTTTAAATGACGGTTGGATGTGAGTTATTACTTTTTCAACTAAAATAAGTGTGTTTAAAGTCATTTCTGTGCCTGAAATTGGTCAAAATTTGAAGCTTTTGAGTAAGCAAAACTCTGTAAAAATGGCAATTTTGGTCACTGTGAGGGTTTAAAAAGTGGTTATTCAACATGAGGCCCGATCCAAATGACATTCTGAATCATTTTTGGTAGAGTGCAAAAAATCAATTTTCTGATGAAAAACGATGACCCCGGACCAGTCGAACGTTGAAAAAATGGTCAATATTGATGAAATTTTAACATTTAATCTTTTGACTTTAAATGACGGTTGGATGTGAGTTATTACTTTTTCAACTAAAATAAGTGTGTTTAAAGTCATTTCTGTGTCTGAAATTGGTCAAAATTTGAAGCTTTTGAGTAAGCAAAACTCTGTAAAAATGGCAATTTTGGTCACTTTGAGGGTTTAAAAAGTGGTTATTCAACATGAGGCCCGATCCAAATGACAATTTGAATCATTTTTGGAAGATTCCAAAAAATCCATTTTCTGATGAAAAACGATGACCCCGGACCAGTCGAACATTGAAAAAATGGTCAATATTGATGAAATTTTAACATTTAATCTTTTGACTTTAAATGACGGTTGGATGTGAGTTATTACTTTTTCAACTAAAATAAGTGTGTTTAAAGTCATTTCTGTGCCTGAAATTGGTCAAAATTGAAGATTTTGAGTAAGCAAAACTCTGTAAAAATGGCAATTTTGGTCACTGTGAGGGTATAAAAAGTGGTTATTCAACATGAGGCCCGATCCAAATGACATTTTGAATCATTTTTGGTAGAGTCCAAAAAATCAATTTTCTGATGAAAAACGATGACCCCGGACCAGTCGAACGTTGAAAAAATGGTCAATATTGATGAAATTTTAACATTTAATCTTTTGACTTTAAATGACGGTTGGATGTGAGTTATTAATTTTTCAACTAAAATTAGTGTGTTTAAAGTCATTTCTGTGCCTGAAATTGGTAAAAATTCAAAGATTTTGAGTAAGCAAATCTCTGTAAAAATGGCAATTTTGGTCACTGTGAGGGTTTAAAAAGTGGTTATTCAACATGAGGCCTGATCCAAATGACATTTTGAATCATTTTTGGTAGAGTCCAAAAAATCAATTTTCTGATGAAAAACGATGACCCGGACCAGTCGGACGTTGAAAAAATGGTCAATATTGATGAAATTTTAACATTTAATCTTTTGACTTTAAATGACGGTTGGATATGAATTATTACTATTTCAACTAAAATAAGTGTGTTTAAAGTCATTTCTGTGCCTGAAATTGGTCAAATTTGAAGATTTTGAGTAAGCAAAACTCTGTAAAAATGGCAATTTTGGTCACTGTGAGGGTTTAAAAAGTGGTTATTCAACATGAGGCCCGATCCAAATGACATTTTGAATCATTTTTGGAAGAGTCCAAAAAATCCATTTTCTGATGAAAAACGATGACCCCGGACCAGTCGAACATTGAAAAAATGGTCAATATTGATGAAATTTTAACATTTAATCTTTTGACTTTAAATGACGGTTGGATGTGAGTTATTACTTTTTCAACTAAAATGAGTGTGTTTAAAGTCATTTCTTTGCCTGAAATTGGTCAAAATTGAAGATTTTGAGTAAGCAAAACTCTGTAAAAATGGCAATTTTGGTCACTGTGAGGGTTTAAAAAGTGGTTATTCAACATGAGGCCCGATCCAAATGACATTCTGAATCATTTTTGGTAGAGTGCAAAAAATCAATTTTCTGATGAAAAACGATGACCCCGGACCAGTCGAACGTTGAAAAAATGGTCAATATTGATGAAATTTTAACATTTAATCTTTTGACTTTAAATGACGGTTGGATGTGAGTTATTACTTTTTCAACTAAAATAAGTGTGTTTAAAGTCATTTCTGTGCCTGAAATTGGTCAAAATTTGAAGCTTTTGAGTAAGCAAAACTCTGTAAAAATGGCAATTTTGGTCACTTTGAGGGTTTAAAAAGTGGTTATTCAACATGAGGCCCGATCCAAATGACAATTTGAATCATTTTTGGAAGAGTCCAAAAAATCCATTTTCTGATGAAAAACGATGACCCCGGACCAGTCGAACATTGAAAAAATGGTCAATATTGATGAAATTTTAACATTTAATCTTTTGACTTTAAATGACGGTTGGATGTGAGTTATTACTTTTTCAACTAAAATAAGTGTGTTTAAAGTCATTTCTGTGCCTGAAATTGGTCAAAATTGAAGATTTTGAGTAAGCAAAACTCTGTAAAAATGGCAATTTTGGTCACTGTGAGGGTTTAAAAAGTGGTTATTCAACATGAGGCCCGATCCAAATGACATTCTGAATCATTTTTGGTAGAGTGCAAAAAATCAATTTTCTGATGAAAAACGATGACCCCGGACCAGTCAAACGTTGAAAAAATGGTCAATATTGATGAAATTTTAACATTTAATCTTTTGACTTTAAATGACGGTTGGATGTGAGTTATTACTTTTTCAACTAAAATAAGTGTGTTTAAAGTCATTTCTGTGCCTGAAATTGGTCAAAATTTGAAGCTTTTGAGTAAGCAAAACTCTGTAAAAATGGCAATTTTGGTCACTGTGAGGGTTTAAAAAGTGGTTATTGAACATGAGGCCCGATCCAAATGACATTTTGAATCATTTTTGGAAGAGTCCAAAAAATCCATTTTCTGATGAAAAACGATGACCCCGGACCAGTCGAACGTTGAAAAAATGGTCAATATTGATGAAATTTTAACATTTAATCTTTTGACTTTAAATGACGGTTTGATGTGAGTTATTACTTTTTCAACTAAAATAAGTGTGTTTAAAGTCATTTCTGTGCCTGAAATTGGTCAAAATTTGAAGCTTTTGAGTAAGCAAAACTCTGTAAAAATGGCAATTTTGGTCACTTTGAGGGTTTAAAAAGTGGTTATTCAACATGAGGCCCGATCCAAATGACATTCTGAATCATTTTTGGTAGAGTGCAAAAAATCAATTTTCTGATGAAAAACGATGACCCCGGACCAGTCGAACGTTGAAAAAATGGTCAATATTGATGAAATTTTAACATTTAATCTTTTGACTTTAAATGACGGTTGGATGTGAGTTATTACTTTTTCAACTAAAATAAGTGTGTTTAAAGTCATTTCTGTGTCTGAAATTGGTCAAAATTTGAAGCTTTTGAGTAAGCAAAACTCTGTAAAAATGGCAATTTTGGTCACTTTGAGGGTTTAAAAAGTGGTTATTCAACATGAGGCCCGATCCAAATGACAATTTGAATCATTTTTGGAAGAGTCCAAAAAATCCATTTTCTGATGAAAAACGATGACCCCGGACCAGTCGAACATTGAAAAAATTGGTCAATATTGATGAAATTTTAACATTTAATCTTTTGACTTTAAATGACGGTTGGATGTGAGTTATTACTTTTTCAACTAAAATAAGTGTGTTTAAAGTCATTTCTGTGCCTGAAATTGGTCAAAATTTGAAGCTTTTGAGTTAGCAAAACTCTGTAAAAATGGCAATTTTGGTCACTTTGAGGGTTTAAAAAGTGGTTATTCAACATGAGGCCCGATCCAAATGACAATTTGAATCATTTTTGGAAGAGTCCAAAAAATCCATTTTCTGATGAAAAACGATGACCCCGGACCAGTCGAACATTGAAAAAATGGTCAATATTGATGAAATTTTAACATTTAATCTTTTGACTTTAAATGACGGTTGGATGTGAGTTATTACTTTTTCAACTAAAATAAGTGTGTTTAAAGTCATTTCTGTGCCTGAAATTTGTCAAAATTGAAGATTTTGAGTAAGCAAAACTCTGTAAAAATGGCAATTTTGGTCACTGTGAGGGTTTAAAAAGTGGTTATTCAACATGAGGCCCGATCCAAATGACATTCTGAATCATTTTTGGTAGAGTGCAAAAAATCAATTTTCTGATGAAAAACGATGACCCCGGACCAGTCGAACGTTGAAAAAATGGTCAATATTGCTGAAATTTTAACATTAAATCTTTTGACTTTAAATGACGGTTGGATATGAATTATTACTTTTTCAACTAAAATAAGTGTGTTTAAAGTCATTTCTGTGCCTGAAATTGGTCAAAATTTGAAGCTTTTGAGTAAGCAAAACTCTGTAAAAATGGCAATTTTGGTCACTGTGAGGGTTTAAAAAGTGGTTATTCAACATGAGGCCCGATCCAAATGACATTTTGAATCATTTTTGGAAGAGTCCAAAAAATCCATTTTCTGATGAAAAACGATGACCCCGGACCAGTCGAACGTTGAAAAAATGGTCAATATTGATGAAATTTTAACATTTAATCTTTTGACTTTAAATGACGGTTGGATGTGAGTTATTAATTTTTCAACTAAAATTAGTGTGTTTAAAGTCATTTCTGTGCCTGAAATTGGTAAAAATTCGAAGATTTTGAGTAAGCAAATCTCTGTAAAAATGGCAATTTTGGTCACTGTGAGGGTTTAAAAAGTGGTTATTCAACATGAGGCCTGATCCAAATGACATTTTGAATCATTTTTGGTAGAGTCCAAAAAATCAATTTTCTGATGAAAAACGATGACCCGGACCAGTCGAACGTTGAAAAAATGGTCAATATTGATGAAATTTTAACATTTAATCTTTTGACTTTAAATGACGGTTGGATATGAATTATTACTTTTTCAACTAAAATAAGTGTGTTTAAAGTCATTTCTGTGCCTGAAATTGGTCAAATTTCAAGATTTTGAGTAAGCAAAACTCTGTAAAAATGGCAATTTTGGTCACTGTGAGGGTTTAAAAAGTGGTTATTCAACATGAGGCCCGATCCAAATGACATTTTGAATCATTTTTGGAAGACTCCAAAAAATCCATTTTCTGATGAAAAACGATGACCCCGGACCAGTCGAACATTGAAAAAATTGTCAATATTGATGAAATTTTAACATTTAATCTTTTGACTTTAAATGACGGTTGGATGTGAGTTATTACTTTTTCAACTAAAATAAGTGTGTTTAAAGTCATTTCTTTGCCTGAAATTGGTCAAAATTGAAGATTTTGAGTAAGCAAAACTCTGTAAAAATGGCAATTTTGGTCACTGTGAGGGTTTAAAAAGTGGTTATTCAACATGAGGCCCGATCCAAATGACATTCTGAATCATTTTTGGTAGAGTGCAAAAAATCAATTTTCTGATGAAAAACGATGACCCCGGACCAGTCGAACGTTGAAAAAATGGTCAATATTGATGAAATTTTAACATTTAATCTTTTGACTTTAAATGACGGTTGGATGTGAGTTATTAATTTTTCAACTAAAATTAGTGTGTTTAAAGTCATTTCTGTGCCTGAAATTGGTAAAAATTCGAAGATTTTGAGTAAGCAAATCTCTGTAAAAATGGCAATTTTGGTCACTGTGAGGGTTTAAAAAGTGGTTATTCAACATGAGGCCTGATCCAAATGACATTTTGAATCATTTTTGGTAGAGTCCAAAAAATCAATTTTCTGATGAAAAACGATGACCCCGGACCAGTCGAACGTTGAAAAAATGGTCAATATTGATGAAATTTTAACATTTAATCTTTTGACTTTAAATGACGGTTGGATGAGAGTTATTAATTTTTCAACTAAAATTAGTGTGTTTAAAGTCATTTCTGTGCCTGAAATTGGTAAAAATTCGAAGATTTTGAGTAAGCAAATCTCTGTAAAAATGGCAATTTTGGTCACTGTGAGGGTTTAAAAAGTGGTTATTCAACATGAGGCCTGATCCAAATGACATTTTGAATCATTTTTGGTAGAGTCCAAAAAATCAATTTTCTGATGAAAAACGATGACCCGGACCAGTCGAACGTTGAAAAAATGGTCAATATTGATAAAATTTTAACATTTAATCTTTTGACTTTAAATGACGGTTGGATATGAATTATTACTTTTTCAACTAAAATAAGTGTGTTTAAAGTCATTTCTGTGCCTGAAATTGGTCAAATTTGAAGATTTTGAGTAAGCAAAACTCTGTAAAAATGGCAATTTTGGTCACTGTGAGGGTTTAAAAAGTGGTTATTCAACATGAGGCCCGATCCAAATGACAATTTGAATCATTTTTGGAAGAGTCCAAAAAATCCATTTTCTGATGAAAAACGATGACCCCGGACCAGTCGAACATTGAAAAAATGGTCAATATTGATGAAATTTTAACATTTAATCTTTTGACTTTAAATGACGGTTGGATGTGAGTTATTACTTTTTCAACTAAAATAAGTGTGTTTAAAGTCATTTCTGTGCCTGAAATTGGTCAAAATTGAAGATTTTGAGTAAGCAAAACTCTGTAAAAATGGCAATTTTGGTCACTGTGAGGGTTTAAAAAGTGGTTATTCAACATGAGGCCCGATCCAAATGACATTTTGAATCATTTTTGGTAGAGTCCAAAAAATCAATTTTCTGATGAAAAACGATGACCCCGGACCAGTCGAACGTTGAAAAAATGGTCAATATTGATGAAATTTTAACATTTAATCTTTTGACTTTAAATGACGGTTGGATGTGAGTTATTAATTTTTCAACTAAAATTAGTGTGTTTAAAGTCATTTCTGTGCCTGAAATTGGTAAAAATTGAAGATTTTGAGTAAGCAAAACTCTGTAAAAATGGCAATTTTGGTCACTGTGAGGGTTTAAAAAGTGGTTATTCAACATGAGGCCCGATCCAAATGACATTTTGAATCATTTTTGGAAGAGTCCAAAAAATCCATTTTCTGATGAAAAACGATGACCCCGGACCAGTCGAACATTGAAAAAATGGTCAATATTGATGAAATTTTAACATTTAATCTTTTGACTTTAAATGACGGTTGGATGTGAGTTATTACTTTTTCAACTAAAATGAGTGTGTTTAAAGTCATTTCTTTGCCTGAAATTGGTCAAAATTGAAGATTTTGAGTAAGCAAAACTCTGTAAAAATGGCAATTTTGGTCACTGTGAGGGTTTAAAAAGTGGTTATTCAACATGAGGCCCGATCCAAATGACATTCTGAATCATTTTTGGTAGAGTGCAAAAAATCAATTTTCTGATGAAAAACGATGACCCCGGACCAGTCAAACGTTGAAAAAATGGTCAATATTGATGAAATTTTAACATTTAATCTTTTGACTTTAAATGACGGTTGGATGTGAGTTATTACTTTTTCAACTAAAATAAGTGTGTTTAAAGTCATTTCTGTGCCTGAAATTGGTCAAAATTTGAAGCTTTTGAGTAAGCAAAATTCTGTAAAAATGGCAATTTTGGTCACTTTGAGGGTTTAAAAAGTGGTTATTCAACATGAGGCCCGATCCAAATGACAATTTGAATCATTTTTGGAAGAGTCCAAAAAATCCATTTTCTGATGAAAAACGATGACCCCGGACCAGTCGAACATTGAAAAAATGGTCAATATTGATGAAATTTTAACATTTAATCTTTTGACTTTAAATGACGGTTGGATGTGAGTTATTACTTTTTCAACTAAAATAAGTGTGTTTAAAGTCATTTCTGTGCCTGAAATTGGTCAAAATTGAAGATTTTGAGTAAGCAAAACTCTGTAAAAATGGCAATTTTGGTCACTGTGAGGGTTTAAAAAGTGGTTATTCAACATGAGGCCCGATCCAAATGACATTCTGAATCATTTTTGGTAGAGTGCAAAAAATCAATTTTCTGATGAAAAACGATGACCCCGGACCAGTCAAACGTTGAAAAAATGGTCAATATTGATGAAATTTTAACATTTAATCTTTTGACTTTAAATGACGGTTGGATGTGAGTTATTACTTTTTCAACTAAAATAAGTGTGTTTAAAGTCATTTCTGTGCCTGAAATTGGTCAAAATTTGAAGCTTTTCAGTAATCAAAACTCTGTAAAAATGGCAATTTTGGTCACTGTGAGGGTTTAAAAAGTGGTTATTCAACATGAGGCCCGATCCAAATGACATTTTGAATCATTTTTGGTAGAGTGCAAAAAATCAATTTTCTGATGAAAAACGATGACCCCGGACCAGTCGAACGTTGAAAAAATGGTCAATATTGCTGAAATTTTAACATTTAATCTTTTGACTTTAAATGACGGTTGGATGTGAGTTATTACTTTTTCAACTAAAATAAGTGTGTTTAAAGTCATTTCTGTGCCTGAAATTGGTCAAAATTTGAAGCTTTTGAGTAAGCAAAACTCTGTAAAAATGGCAATTTTGGTCACTGTGAGGGTTTAAAAAGTGGTTATTTAACATGAGGCCCGATCCAAATGACATTCTGAATCATTTTTGGTAGAGTGCAAAAAATCAATTTTCTGATGAAAAACGATGACCCCGGACCAGTCGAACGTTGAAAAAATGGTCAATATTGATGAAATTTTAACATTTAATCTTTTGACTTTAAATGACGGTTGGATGTGAGTTATTACTTTTTCAACTAAAATAAGTGTGTTTAAAGTCATTTCTGTGCCTGAAATTGGTCAAAATTTGAAGCTTTTGAGTAAGCAAAACTCTGTAAAAATGGCAATTTTGGTCACTGTGAGGGTTTAAAAAGTGGTTATTGAACATGAGGCCCGATCCAAATGACATTTTGAATCATTTTTGGAAGAGTCCAAAAAATCCATTTTCTGATGAAAAACGATGACCCCGGACCAGTCGAACGTTGAAAAAATGGTCAATATTGATGAAATTTTAACATTTAATCTTTTGACTTTAAATGACGGTTGGATGTGAGTTATTACTTTTTCAACTAAAATAAGTGTGTTTAAAGTCATTTCTGTGCCTGAAATTGGTCAAAATTTGAAGCTTTTGAGTTAGCAAAACTCTGTAAAAATGGCAATTTTGGTCACTTTGAGGGTTTAAAAAGTGGTTATTCAACATGAGGCCCGATCCAAATGACAATTTGAATCATTTTTGGAAGAGTCCAAAAAATCCATTTTCTGATGAAAAACGATGACCCCGGACCAGTCGAACATTGAAAAAATGGTCAATATTGATGAAATTTTAACATTTAATCTTTTGACTTTAAATGACGGTTGGATGTGAGTTATTACTTTTTCAACTAAAATAAGTGTGTTTAAAGTCATTTCTGTGCCTGAAATTGGTCAAAATTGAAGATTTTGAGTAAGCAAAACTCTGTAAAAATGGCAATTTTGGTCACTGTGAGGGTTTAAAAAGTGGTTATTCAACATGAGGCCCGATCCAAATGACATTCTGAATCATTTTTGGTAGAGTGCAAAAAATCAATTTTCTGATGAAAAACGATGACCCCGGACCAGTCGAACGTTGAAAAAATGGTCAATATTGATGAAATTTTAACATTTAATCTTTTGACTTTAAATGACGGTTGGATGTGGGTTATTACTTTTTCAACTAAAATAAGTGTGTTTAAAGTCATTTCTGTGCCTGAAATTGGTCAAAATTTGAAGCTTTTGAGTAAGCAAAACTCTGTAAAAATGGCAATTTTGGTCACTTTGAGGGTTTAAAAAGTGGTTATTCAACATGAGGCCCGATCCAAATGACAATTTGAATCATTTTTGGAAGAGTCCAAAAAATCCATTTTCTGATGAAAAACGATGACCCCGGACCAGTCGAACATTGAAAAAATGGTCAATATTGATGAAATTTTAACATTTAATCTTTTGACTTTAAATGACGGTTGGATGTGAGTTATTACTTTTTCAACTAAAATAAGTGTGTTTAAAGTCATTTCTGTGCCTGAAATTGGTCAAAATTGAAGATTTTGAGTAAGCAAAACTCTGTAAAAATGGCAATTTTGGTCACTGTGAGGGTTTAAAAAGTGGTTATTCAACATGAGGCCCGATCCAAATGACATTCTGAATCATTTTTGGTAGAGTGCTAAAAATCAATTTTCTGATGAAAAACGATGACCCCGGACCAGTCGAATGTTGAAAAAATGGTCAATATTGATGAAATTTTCACATTTAATCTTTTGACTTTAAATGACGGTTGGATGTGAGTTATTAATTTTTCAACTAAAATTAGTGTGTTTAAAGTCATTTCTGTGCCTGAAATTGGTAAAAATTCGAAGATTTTGAGTAAGCAAATCTCTGTAAAAATGGCAATTTTGGTCACTGTGAGGGTTTAAAAAGTGGTTATTCAACATGAGGCCTGATCCAAATGACATTTTGAATCATTTTGGTAGAGTCCAAAAAATCAATTTTCTGATGAAAAACGATGACCCCGGACCAGTCGAACGTTGAAAAAATTGTCAATATTGATGAAATTTTAACATTTAATCTTTTGACTTTAAATGACGGTTGGATGAGAGTTATTAATTTTTCAACTAAAATTAGTGTGTTTAAAGTCATTCCTGTGCCTGAAATTGGTAAAAATTCGAAGATTTTGAGTAAGCAAATCTCTGTAAAAATGGCAATTTTGGTCACTGTGAGGGTTTAAAAAGTGGTTATTCAACATGAGGCCTGATCCAAATGACATTTTGAATCATTTTTGGTAGAGTCCAAAAATCAATTTTCTGATGAAAAACGATGACCCGGACCAGTCGAACGTTGAAAAAATGGTCAATATTGATAAAAATTTTAACATTTAATCTTTTGACTTTAAATGACGGTTGGATATGAATTATTACTTTTTCAACTAAAATAAGTGTGTTTAAAGTCATTTCTGTGCCTGAAATTGGTCAAATTTGAAGATTTTGAGTAAGCAAAACTCTGTAAAAATGGCAATTTTGGTCACTGTGAGGGTTTAAAAAGTGGTTATTCAACATGAGGCCCGATCCAAATGACATTTTGAATCATTTTTGGAAGAGTCCAAAAAATCCATTTTCTGATGAAAAACGATGACCCCGGACCAGTCGAACATTGAAAAAATGGTCAATATTGATGACATTTTAACATTTAATCTTTTGACTTTAAATGACGGTTGGATGTGAGTTATTACTTTTTCAACTAAAATAAGTGTGTTTAAAGTCATTTCTTTGCCTGAAATTGGTCAAAATTGAAGATTTTGAGTAAGCAAAACTCTGTAAAAATGGCAATTTTGGTCACTGTGAGGGTTTAAAAAGTGGTTATTCAACATGAGGCCCGATCCAAATGACATTCTGAATCATTTTTGGTAGAGTGCAAAAAATCAATTTTCTGATGAAAAACGATGACCCCGGACCAGTCGAACGTTGAAAAAATGGTCAATATTGATGACATTTTAACATTTAATCTTTTGACTTTAAATGACGGTTGGATGTGAGTTATTACTTTTTCAACTAAAATAAGTGTGTTTAAAGTCATTTCTTTGCCTGAAATTGGTCAAAATTTGAAGCTTTTGAGTAAGCAAAACTCTGTAAAAATGGCAATTTTGGTCACTGTGAGGGTTTAAAAAGTGGTTATTCAACATGAGGCCGATCCAAATGACATTCTGAATCATTTTTGGTAGAGTGCAAAAAATCAATTTTCTGATGAAAAACGATGACCCCGGACCAGTCGAACGTTGAAAAAATGGTCAATATTGATGAATTTTAACATTTAATCTTTTGACTTTAAATGACGGTTGGATGTGGGTTATTACTTTTTCAACTAAAATAAGTGTGTTTAAAGTCATTTCTGTGCCTGAAATTGGTCAAAATTTGAAGCTTTTGAGTAAGCAAAACTCTGTAAAAATGGCAATTTTGGTCACTTTGAGGGTTTAAAAAGTGGTTATTCAACATGAGGCCCGATCCAAATGACAATTTGAATCATTTTTGGAAGAGTCCAAAAAATCCATTTTCTGATGAAAAACGATGACCCCGGACCAGTCGAACATTGAAAAAATGGTCAATATTGATGAAATTTTAACATTTAATCTTTTGACTTTAAATGACGGTTGGATGTGAGTTATTACTTTTTCAACTAAAATAAGTGTGTTTAAAGTCATTTCTATGCCTGAAATTGGTCAAAATTGAGATTTTGAGTAAGCAAAACTCTGTAAAAATGGCAATTTTGGTCACTGTGAGGGTTTAAAAAGTGGTTATTCAACATGAGGCCCGATCCAAATGACATTCTGAATCATTTTTGGTAGAGTGCTAAAAATCAATTTTCTGATGAAAAACGATGACCCCGGACCAGTCGAACGTTGAAAAAATGGTCAATATTGATGAAATTTTAACATTTAATCTTTTGACTTTAAATGACGGTTGGATGTGAGTTATTAATTTTTCAACTAAAATTAGTGTGTTTAAAGTCATTTCTGTGCCTGAAATTGGTAAAAATTCGAAGATTTTGAGTAAGCAAATCTCTGTAAAAATGGCAATTTTGGTCACTGTGAGGGTTTAAAAAGTGGTTATTCAACATGAGGCCTGATCCAAATGACATTTTGAATCATTTTTGGTAGAGTCCAAAAAATCAATTTTCTGATGAAAAACGATGACCCGGACCAGTCGAACGTTGAAAAATGGTCAATATTGATGAAATTTTAACATTTAATCTTTTGACTTTAAATGACGGTTGGATGAGAGTTATTAATTTTTCAACTAAAATTAGTGTGTTTAAAGTCATTTCTGTGCCTGAAATTGGTAAAAATTCGAAGATTTTGAGTAAGCAAATCTCTGTAAAAATGGCAATTTTGGTCACTGTGAGGGTTTAAAAAGTGGTTATTCAACATGAGGCCTGATCCAAATGACATTTTGAATCATTTTTGGTAGAGTCCAAAAAATCAATTTTCTGATGAAAAACGATGACCCGGACCAGTCGAACGTTGAAAAAATGGTCAATATTGATAAAATTTTAACATTTAATCTTTTGACTTTAAATGACGGTTGGATATGAATTATTACTTTTTCAACTAAAATAAGTGTGTTTAAAGTCATTTCTGTGCCTGAAATTGGTCAAATTTGAAGATTTTGAGTAAGCAAAACTCTGTAAAAATGGCAATTTTGGTCACTGTGAGGGTTTAAAAAGTGGTTATTCAACATGAGGCCGATCCAAATGACAATTTGAATCATTTTTGGAAGAGTCCAAAAAATCCATTTTCTGATGAAAAACGATGACCCCGGACCAGTCGAACATTGAAAAAATGGTCAATATTGATGAAATTTTAACATTTAAATCTTTTGACTTTAAATGACAGTTGGATGTGAGTTATTACTTTTTCAACTAAAATAAGTGTGTTTAAAGTCATTTCTGTGCCTGAAATTGGTCAAAATTGAAGATTTTGAGTAAGCAAAACTCTGTAAAAATGGCAATTTTGGTCACTGTGAGGGTTTAAAAAGTGGTTATTCAACATGAGGCCCGATCCAAATGACATTTTGAATCATTTTTGGTAGAGTCCAAAAAATCAATTTTCTGATGAAAAACGATGACCCCGGACCAGTCGAACGTTGAAAAAATGGTCAATATTGATGAAATTTTAACATTTAATCTTTTGACTTTAAATGACGGTTGGATGTGAGTTATTAATTTTTCAACTAAAATTAGTGTGTTTAAAGTCATTTCTGTGCCTGAAATTGGTAAAAATTGAAGATTTTGAGTAAGCAAAACTCTGTAAAAATGGCAATTTTGGTCACTGTGAGGGTTTAAAAAGTGGTTATTCAACATGAGGCCCGATCCAAATGACATTTTGAATCATTTTTGGAAGAGTCCAAAAAATCCATTTTCTGATGAAAAACGATGACCCCGGACCAGTCGAACATTGAAAAAATGGTCAATATTGATGAAATTTTAACATTTAATCTTTTGACTTTAAATGACGGTTGGATGTGAGTTATTACTTTTTCAACTAAAATAAGTGTGTTTAAAGTCATTTCTGTGCCTGAAATTGGTCAAAATTTGAAGCTTTTGAGTAAGCAAAACTCTGTAAAAATGGCAATTTTGGTCACTTTGAGGGTTTAAAAAGTGGTTATTCAACATGAGGCCCGATCCAAATGACAATTTGAATCATTTTTGGAAGAGTCCAAAAAATCAATTTCTGATGAAAAACGATGACCCCGGACCAGTCGAACGTTGAAAAAATGGTCAATATTGATGAAATTTTAACATTTAATCTTTTGACTTTAAATGACGGTTGGATGTGAGTTATTAATTTTTCAACTAAAATAAGTGTGTTTAAAGTCATTTCTGTGCCTGAAATTGGTCAAAATTGAAGATTTTGAGTAAGCAAAACTCTGTAAAAATGGCAATTTTGGTCACTGTGAGGGTTTAAAAGTGGTTATTCAACATGAGGCCCGATCCAAATGACATTTTGAATCATTTTTGGAAGAGTCCAAAAAATCCATTTTCTGATGAAAAACGATGACCCCGGACCAGTCGAACATTGAAAAAATGGTCAATATTGATGAAATTTTAACATTTAATCTTTTGACTTTAAATGACGTTGGATGTGAGTTATTACTTTTTCAACTAAAATGAGTGTGTTTAAAGTCATTTCTTTGCCTGAAATTGGTCAAAATTGAAGATTTTGAGTAAGCAAAACTCTGTAAAAATGGCAATTTTGGTCACTGTGAGGGTTTAAAAAGTGGTTATTCAACATGAGGCCCGATCCAAATGACATTCTGAATCATTTTTGGTAGAGTGCAAAAAATCAATTTTCTGATGAAAAACGATGACCCGGACCAGTCAAACGTTGAAAAAATGGTCAATATTGATGAAATTTTAACATTTAATCTTTTGACTTTAAATGACGGTTGGATGTGAGTTATTACTTTTTCAACTAAAATAAGTGTGTTTAAAGTCATTTCTGTGCCTGAAATTGGTCAAAATTTGAAGCTTTTGAGTAAGCAAAACTCTGTAAAAATGGCAATTTTGGTCACTTTGAGGGTTTAAAAAGTGGTTATTCAACATGAGGCCCGATCCAAATGACAATTTGAATCATTTTTGGAAGAGTCCAAAAAATCCATTTTCTGATGAAAAACGATGACCCCGGACCAGTCGAACATTGAAAAAATGGTCAATATTGATGAAATTTTAACATTTAATCTTTTGACTTTAAATGACGGTTGGATGTGAGTTATTACTTTTTCAACTAAAATAAGTGTGTTTAAAGTCATTTCTGTGCCTGAAATTGGTCAAAATTGAAGATTTTGAGTAAGCAAAACTCTGTAAAAATGGCAATTTTGGTCACTGTGAGGGTTTAAAAAGTGGTTATTCAACATGAGGCCCGATCCAAATGACATTCTGAATCATTTTTGGTAGAGTGCAAAAAATCAATTTTCTGATGAAAAACGATGACCCCGGACCAGTCAAACGTTGAAAAAATGGTCAATATTGATGAAATTTTAACATTAATCTTTTGACTTTAAATGACGGTTGGATGTGAGTTATTACTTTTTCAACTAAAATAAGTGTGTTTAAAGTCATTTCTGTGCCTGAAATTGGTCAAAATTTGAAGCTTTTCAGTAATCAAAACTCTGTAAAAATGGCAATTTTGGTCACTGTGAGGGTTTAAAAAGTGGTTATTCACATGAGGGCCCGATCCAAATGACATTTTGAATCATTTTTGGTAGAGTGCAAAAAATCAATTTTCTGATGAAAAACGATGACCCCGGACCAGTCGAACGTTGAAAAAATGGTCAATATTGCTGAAATTTTAACATTTAATCTTTTGACTTTAAATGACGGTTGGATGTGAGTTATTACTTTTTCAACTAAAATAAGTGTGTTTAAAGTCATTTCTGTGCTGAAATTGGTCAAAATTTGAAGCTTTTGAGTAAGCAAAACTCTGTAAAAATGGCAATTTTTGGTCACTGTGAGGGTTTAAAAAGTGGTTATTTAACATGAGGCCCGATCCAAATGACATTCTGAATCATTTTTGGTAGAGTGCAAAAAATCAATTTTCTGATGAAAAACGATGACCCCGGACCAGTCGAACGTTGAAAAAATGGTCAATATTGATGAAATTTTAACATTTAATCTTTTGACTTTAAATGACGGTTGGATGTGAGTTATTACTTTTTCAACTAAAATAAGTGTGTTTAAAGTCATTTCTGTGCCTGAAATTGGTCAAAATTTGAAGCTTTTGAGTAAGCAAAACTCTGTAAAAATGGCAATTTTGGTCACTGTGAGGGTTTAAAAAGTGGTTATTGAACATGAGGCCCGATCCAAATGACATTTTGAATCATTTTTGGAAGAGTCCAAAAAATCCATTTTCTGATGAAAAACGATGACCCCGGACCAGTCGAACGTTGAAAAAATGGTCAATATTGATGAAATTTTAACATTTAATCTTTTGACTTTAAATGACGGTTGGATGTGAGTTATTACTTTTTCAACTAAAATAAGTGTGTTTAAAGTCATTTCTGTGCCTGAAATTGGTCAAAATTTGAAGCTTTTGAGTTAGCAAAACTCTGTAAAAATGGCAATTTTGGTCACTTTGAGGGTTTAAAAAGTGGTTATTCAACATGAGGCCCGATCCAAATGACAATTTGAATCATTTTTGGAAGAGTCCAAAAAATCCATTTTCTGATGAAAAACGATGACCCCGGACCAGTCGAACATTGAAAAAATGGTCAATATTGATGAAATTTTAACATTTAATCTTTTGACTTTAAATGACGGTTGGATGTGAGTTATTACTTTTTCAACTAAAATAAGTGTGTTTAAAGTCATTTCTGTGCCTGAAATTGGTCAAAATTGAAGATTTTGAGTAAGCAAAACTCTGTAAAAATGGCAATTTTGGTCACTGTGAGGGTTTAAAAAGTGGTTATTCAACATGAGGCCCGATCCAAATGACATTCTGAATCATTTTTGGTAGAGTGCAAAAAATCAATTTTCTGATGAAAAACGATGACCCCGGACCAGTCGAACGTTGAAAAAATGGTCAATATTGATGAAATTTTAACATTTAATCTTTTGACTTTAAATGACGGTTGGATGTGGGTTATTACTTTTTCAACTAAAATAAGTGTGTTTAAAGTCATTTCTGTGCCTGAAATTGGTCAAAATTTGAAGCTTTTGAGTAAGCAAAACTCTGTAAAAATGGCAATTTTGGTCACTTTGAGGGTTTAAAAAGTGGTTATTCAACATGAGGCCCGATCCAAATGACAATTTGAATCATTTTTGGAAGAGTCCAAAAAATCCATTTTCTGATGAAAAACGATGACCCCGGACCAGTCGAACATTGAAAAAATGGTCAATATTGATGAAATTTTAACATTTAATCTTTTGACTTTAAATGACGGTTGGATGTGAGTTATTACTTTTTTCAACTAAAATAAGTGTGTTTAAAGTCATTTCTGTGCCTGAAATTGGTCAAAATTGAAGATTTTGAGTAAGCAAAACTCTGTAAAAATGGCAATTTTGGCCACTGTGAGGGTTTAAAAAGTGGTTATTCAACATGAGGCCCGATCCAAATGACATTCTGAATCATTTTTGGTAGAGTGCTAAAATCAATTTTCTGATGAAAAACGATGACCCCGGACCAGTCGAATGTTGAAAAAATGGTCAATATTGATGAAATTTTAACATTTAATCTTTTGACTTTAAATGACGGTTGGATGTGAGTTATTAATTTTTCAACTAAAATTAGTGTGTTTAAAGTCATTTCTGTGCCTGAAATTGGTAAAAATTCGAAGATTTTGAGTAAGCAAATCTCTGTAAAAATGGCAATTTTGGTCACTGTGAGGGTTTAAAAGTGGTTATTCAACATGAGGCCTGATCCAAATGACATTTTGAATCATTTTTGGTAGAGTCCAAAAAATCAATTTTCTGATGAAAAACGATGACCCCGGACCAGTCGAACGTTGAAAAAATGGTCAATATTGATGAAATTTTAACATTTAATCTTTTGACTTTAAATGACGGTTGGATGAGAGTTATTAATTTTTCAACTAAAATTAGTGTGTTTAAAGTCATTCCTGTGCCTGAAATTGGTAAAAATTCGAAGATTTTGAGTAAGCAAATCTCTGTAAAAATGGCAATTTTGGTCACTGTGAGGGTTTAAAAAGTGGTTATTCAACATGAGGCCTGATCCAAATGACATTTTGAATCATTTTTGGTAGAGTCCAAAAAATCAATTTTCTGATGAAAAACGATGACCCGGACCAGTCGAACGTTGAAAAAATGGTCAATATTGATAAAATTTTAACATTAATCTTTTGACTTTAAATGACGGTTGGATATGAATTATTACTTTTTCAACTAAAATAAGTGTGTTTTAAAGTCATTTCTGTGCCTGAAATTGGTCAAATTTGAAGATTTTGAGTAAGCAAAACTCTGTAAAAATGGCAATTTTGGTCACTGTGAGGGTTTAAAAAGTGGTTATTCAACATGAGGCCCGATCCAAATGACATTTTGAATCATTTTTGGAAGAGTCCAAAAAATCCATTTTCTGATGAAAAACGATGACCCCGGACCAGTCGAACATTGAAAAAATGGTCAATATTGATGACATTTTAACATTTAATCTTTTGACTTTAAATGACGGTTGGATGTGAGTTATTACTTTTTCAACTAAAATAAGTGTGTTTAAAGTCATTTCTTTGCCTGAAATTGGTCAAAATTGAAGATTTTGAGTAAGCAAAACTCTGTAAAAATGGCAATTTTGGTCACTGTGAGGGTTTAAAAAGTGGTTATTCAACATGAGGCCCGATCCAAATGGACATTCTGAATCATTTTTGGTAGAGTGCAAAAAATCAATTTTCTGATGAAAAACGATGACCCCGGACAGTCGAACGTTGAAAAAATGGTCAATATTGATGACATTTTAACATTTAATCTTTTGACTTTAAATGACGGTTGGATGTGAGTTATTACTTTTTCAACTAAATAAGTGTGTTTAAAGTCATTTCTTTGCCTGAAATTGGTCAAAATTTGAAGCTTTTGAGTAAGCAAAACTCTGTAAAAATGGCAATTTTGGTCACTGTGAGGGTTTAAAAAGTGGTTATTCAACATGAGGCCCGATCAAATGACATTCTGAATCATTTTTGGTAGAGTGCAAAAAATCAATTTTCTGATGAAAAACGATGACCCCGGACCAGTCGAACGTTGAAAAAATGGTCAATATTGATGAAATTTTAACATTTAATCTTTTGACTTTAAATGACGGTTGGATGTGGGTTATTACTTTTTCAACTAAAATAAGTGTGTTTAAAGTCATTTCTGTGCCTGAAATTGGTCAAAATTTGAAGCTTTTGAGTAAGCAAACTCTGTAAAAATGGCAATTTTGGTCACTTTTGAGGGTTTAAAAAGTGG
>NW_028251514.1:0-1000 GCF_964263255.1 Lissotriton vulgaris
TCTATCTATCTATCTATCTATCTATCTATCTATCTATCTATATATGTATAAATATATATATATATAGATACATATATAGATATACATATTGAAGGACAGTGTAGGTGGGTCACAGGTCTTAATTACTAGACAGAAGCAGATGAAAGTGATTAGAAATTTGGGAATAGTGAAAAGGATAAACAATTCCATTATTGTGCTAAAGCAGTATATATATGTATATATATATATATACATATATATATATATATATATATATATATATATATATATATATATATATATATATATATATGTATGTATGTATGTATGTATGTATGTATGTATGTATGTATGTATATATATATATATATATATATATATATATATATATATATATATATATATATATATATATTCAGCTCCAAGAACCCCCCTCCCCTGACCAGGGAAGGAAGCGGCCGCACTCTCGTGGAATTTTTCAAAAGTATTTTATTGCACAAACAACAGGACGCGTTTCGGCGAAGGTGCCTTTTTCCTCTGTGTCAACCTGTGCAACAAGCGTTGCCACCATTTAAGCTTGCGTTTCAAAATCAATTACACATTTTTTTTCATGTGAATTCATTGACATGAAAGACAGACAAAATCTTCATTACGACTGTGGCGGCCATTTTAAACTGGTGTACATAATACTTAATACCTTAATAAACCATGGCTCAATAATGAATTATTACCCTGCCAAATTCACAAGTCTTAAATTATGTCGTTCATGAAAGCAAATTCCAAAAATTATATAGCAAAATAATTAAGCCCTGTATGGGCAAAGACACTTGGCTCACAAAATTAAGCCCTGTATGGGCCTGATGACGGTGTGACTAATTCATTGGAACAGCTCAAAGAATTGATAATCATCTAAAACAACCATGTTCAGATTATGCAACGCTCTTCAATTACATTATCATGGAACTATTTACATTGGTATCAGCAGAAGCATTTTTATACACCTATGTCATCTCAAGCAGCT
>NW_028251515.1:0-34711 GCF_964263255.1 Lissotriton vulgaris
GTAAACTTTGGCTGAAATATATTTATATGTATATATATATATATATATATATATATATATATGAGAAAATGTTGCCACTTAGGTGGGAATGCACAATTTTCATCCAAGTGGAAGAAGCTATGGGTTCATGCAGGCTGGGAACCTCGGCTTGCAGCATTGAAAAGAAGACGAGCACGGCGCCATACAGGTGGTGCTGCCTCGCGCATAATTTCATAGCTACGAAGCAGGGCAGACGGCAACTCGTGCATAGCTTCTTCCACTTGGATGAAAATTGTTCTAATGTGTGGGATTACAAGCTGCCCCACTAGGAGAAGATGGTGGACGCACTACAGGGCCCAGAAGGCCTTGCGAAAGGCCACGCCCACTGCTGGCAGGTGCTGACATTTATCAAGGGTGCGAGTCCACGAACTGCTTTGCAATTCCTTTGAACATGCCTCTGATGAAAGGACACAGTTCCTGAAACGCGTCAGGCAAATTTTAACTTTGAAGACTGCAGGTGTTTTAACTGTCTGCTGGCAAGCTGTGGAACGATTAAATGCGAACACTAATGAACTTCTTGAGGCTTCTCTTCGTTGGCTTACCTGTGTGTGTGTTTGATTAAGTACGGCCGTTTGCCAGGCCGTGAAGAAAAGCCCACCGCTGGGAGGCGGGTTCATGCAGGCTGGGAACCTCGGCTTGCAGCATTGAAAAGAAGACGAGCACGGCGCCATACAGGTGGTGCTGCCTCGCGCATAATTTCATAGCTACGAAGCAGGGCAGATGGCAACTCGTGCATAGCTTCTTCCACTTGGATGAAAATTGTTCTAATGTGTGGGATTACAAGCTGCCCCACTAGGGGAAGATGGTGGACGCACTACAGGGCCCAGAAGGCCTTGCGAAAGGCCACGCCCACTGCTGGCAGGTGCTGACATTTATCAAGGGTGCGAGTCCACGAACTGCTTTGCAATTCCTTTGAACATGCCTCTGATGAAAGGACACAGTTCCTGAAACGCGTCAGGCGAATTTTAACTTTGAAGACTGCAGGTGTTTTAACTGTCTGCTGGCAAGCTGTGGAACGATTAAATGCGAACACTAATGAACTTCTTGAGGCTTTTCTTCGTTGGCTTACCTGTGTGTGTGTTTGATATATATATATATATATATATATATATATATATATATATATATTCACTGAAAAAGCATAGGTTTCAGGCCTTATATAGTTAGGAATTAGCATTTAAAAAACCTTTGAAATTCACTCAAAAAACTATAATTTTTAGGGGTGTTATAGTTAGCTGGACATTTCACTCATACAAGACCATTGAAATTGCTCCTATATAGTTAGTTGTACTAACTATATTTTGCGCACCCGCAATCCACTGCTGATGATGTCACATATTACATCATTCATGACATGGTCAGTGACATCACTGATGACATCTCAAATGACATCACTGATGACATCACTGATGACATCATCCAGTGAATGTGGTTTGCTTCGTTATTTAAATATGCATTATATATTATAGCAATTTGCATTGAAGAATGAGTGGATATATAAAAATAAATATTTGGATGGAGGATTTAGTAGCAGTGTAATTGACTGTTTACTTTACCAATTTATAGTGTCTCACTAAATATAGAAGAAGGTCAGCTTACTACAAAGCACAGAATGCTTTGCGGTGTAGCCATGTCCACTGTGGCAGGTGACATTGATTATAAGAGCAGACGCTGCCTGAAATCTGCTCCTCCAGCCCTTCACGAATAATGCCTCTTAAGAAAGGACTGATTCCTAAAACGCGTCAGGCTTTACATGTTTGAAGATTGCTCTGAAAGCATCCAAGGAGCGAGCTGTGAAATGGATCCAAAATAAACGTGCTGAATTGAACTTCGTGTGGCTGTGCTTCAATGGGGCTTCCTGTGTTTGAATTTGATGTATATCGGCTGTTGCCCAGTCGAGAAGCGAAGCCCACCTTGTTAGGGTCCGTGCAGGCTCTGAGCTGGGGCTTGTAAACAACGGAACGAAGACAAGAACAGCTCCAATACAGGTGGTGCTGCCTTGCACCGATTTCACGGCTGCAAAAACGCAATTGGAGGGCTTCCAGCGCACTCTCCACTCCACTTGGTGAACACTTGATTCCATTTGTAAGGACTGGTGAGTGGCCCCACTGGGGGAAGAAGGTCAGCGTACTACAAAGCACAGAATGCTTTGCGGTGTAGCCACGCCCACTGTGGCAGGTGACATCGATTATAAGAGCAGACGCTGCTTGAAATCTGCTGAATTGAACTTCGTGCGGCTGTGCTTCAATGGGGCTTCCTGTGTTTGAATTTGATATATATATATATATATATACACACACACACACACACACACACATATATATGATGTTAACAAGCTCTCTTGTAGAGTGAAACGCGTCATCCTTAATAAACAACGTCTTCCTTGTTTTCCACTGGTGGATTTACTTTGTTGAGGCTCGTGTCAACTGCTGGTTACGAGGAACTTTGAGGTCCCGACCGTTGGTTCCGATATCTATCCGGAACCTGGACTGTTTTCTTCATTCATATATATATATATATATATATTCACTGAAAAAAACATAGGTTTCAGGCCTTATATAGTTAGGAATTAGCATTTAAAAAAACCTTTGAAATTCACTCAAAAAACTATAATTTTTAGGGGTGTTATAGTTAGCTGGACATTTCACTCATACAAGACCATTGAAATTGCTCCTATATAGTTAGTTGTACTAACTATATTTTGCGCACCCGCAATCCACTGCTGATGATGTCACATATTACATCATTCATGACATGGTCAGTGACATCACTGATGACATCTCAAATGACATCACTGATGACATCACTGATGACATCATCCAGTGAATGTGGTTTGCTTCGTTATTTAAATATGCATTATATATATAGCAATTTGCATTGAAGAATGAGTAGATATATAAAAATAAATATTTGGATGGAGGATTTAGTAGCAGTGTAATTGACTGTTTACTTTACCAATTTATAGTGTCTCACTAAATATAGTGGATAGTGATTAAACTGCGTGAATATCTGTATCACTTTGTCAGTTGTTGTGTAAACTGGTTACTAGCTATGTGAAAGTCTATATTAGTTATTGATTAGTTAACTGAGTGTTTGCATGGAAAAGTGAATGTGTGTGTGGTTCGGTGGGGGGTGTGTGACTGCCCAAAGATGTGTGAATATTTGATTCAGTAGATATATGAAGATATATGATATAAGATATATGAATATATAAGATATATGATATAAGACATCTGAAGTTAAAACTACATGTTCTAACAGTAGTTTGGGTGAGTGAATATCTTTATGGGTGTGGTAATGAGCAAATATATTTCTCAATGGTACATGTCCAACAAACTAGAAAAATAAAAGGCAGTGTATGTGTCAGTTGTTGTATATAAATAGTAGCAGCCCGTCCCGACGTTGTCCGGGTATGAATTGCTGCCGGCCAGTAGTATAATGTTTTGTAGGATTTCGTTTTGATAGCATTTCTTATCTACGACTGGCCTGTGAAACACTCCGATTCACAGTGCACTGCTGATGCACTTAAGAGTGCGCGTTCAGTAGTGTGTGAACTCGAGTTTCCCTACTTTATTTTTCCTTGCAATATTATATAGCGCGAACTCGACAACATGGCATGAGCACAATTTACATTACAGAAAAACACGTTCATTTGTGGTAGGCACGGGGAGACAAAGCGATTTGCCTGGAATCACAGGATGTTGAGCTGATGCCGAGATTCAAACGTAGCTCCCCAGCTGTAAAGTTCGGAATTCTAGAACTTGTGGCGGGAGGTGTGTCTAAAAGTGTATGTCGGTGCTGGCCATCAATGAGAGAGACCTGTGCATTTTTCAAATCGGTGGTGAAAAAATATGAGTATGTTGCTGGAGATGTGGGCCGCCGTGCCACCAATGTACTTACCGGGGGAGGGTAAACACCCATTATTCCGCAACTTTCTTTCCGCATACCATCACTCCGCATACTTTCATTACAAAAGTACCATGACTCCGCGATGCCATTATAACGCATGGCATTACATTTTATATGCTTTTACCACGCATACATTTACAACGAAATTCGTTGTAAATGCATGAATGGTAAAAGCATGTTTTTTAAAATGTTTGGATAAGGTAAGTATGGGTATAGGGGTATATGTTTTGGGGTACTGAGGTATATGTTTTGAGGTGTTTGGGTATTTTAAGGGTTCAGATATTGTTTTGGGTTATGCGGTACAGGAGTAGTTTTAGGGTTTAAGGATAGGTATGGGTTTTGGGGTACAGGGGTATTTTTAGGGTTCGGGCTAGGTTTGGGTGTTGGGTTAGAGGGGTATTTTCAGGGTTCAGGGGTAGGTTTGGGTTTTGGGGTACAGGGGTATTTTAAGGGTTCAGGGCTAGGTTCGGGTTTCGGGGTACAGGGGTATTTTTAGGGTTCAGGGCTAGGTTTCGGTTTCGGGGTACAGGGGTATTTTAGGGTTCAGGGGTAGGTTTGGGGTTTGGGGTACAGGGTTATTTTTATGGTTCAGGGCTAGGTTTGGGTTTTGGGGTACAGGGGTATTTTTAGGGTTCAGGGTTAGGTTTGGGTTTTGGGGTACAGGGGTATTTTAAGGGTTCAGGGCTAGGTTTGGGTTTTGGGGTACAGGGGTATTTTATGGTTCAGGGGTAGGTTTGGGTTTAGGGGTACAGGTGTATTTTTAGGGTTCAGGGCTAGGTTTGGGTTTTGAAGTACAGGGGTATTTTTAGGGTTCAGGGGTAGGCTTGGGTTTTGAGGTACAGGGGTATTTATAGGGGTTCAGGGCTAGGTTTGGGTTTTGGGGTACAGGGGTATTTTTAGGGTTTAGGCATAGGTTTGGGTTTTGGGGTAAGGGTATATTTATAGGGTTAAGATGGGTTAGTGTTTAAGGGTGTTGGGGTATTTTGAGGTGTATGGGTGGGTTATGATTATGGGGTGCAGGAGTATTTAAAGGGAGCAGGGTGGACACCCGGAGCTGGAATGTACAGAACAGGGGAAGAAAAAACAATGAAATATTGGGCACAACGCTCGTTTTTTTTTCCGTAATCCCGCGCCCCGCACACGCCCACGCCCACGCCCCCAGCACACGATATGAGACATGGCATGAAGGGCGGAACGTACCACACGCCCCAGCATTTGTCATGCCCCCAGCACACGCCCACAGCACAACGCAGACACGCCCACAAGGGACTACTTTGCTGGCACGGTTCTTTTACCTTTTGAATGTATATGCTGGGCGTCAGCATAGCCTATGTCCTTCTGCTGCAACTGCCCTTTCCAACGCTGTATTGGGTGTTGTGATTGGTGCTGTGGTTCCTGAGATTACCCGCCTCAAAGGTTGGGGCTCTCTGTTTATTATATTAGTATACAAGTATACATAAGACTCATAATCCCTCCTGAGGCGGAAGCCGGGAGGTCTGTTGTGCCTGCACGTTTTAAAATTTCATTCAATTTCCTCACTGGCTTGATTGCTAAGCTGGTGTGTTGTGCTTACTCGTTTTTAAAATTATTCACATTCATTGCCTAATTTGCTTGACTGCTAAGCTTTTAAATTTGTCCTACCTTTCCCCTGCGCCTTGCTGCCCGACCCACGCTTCAGCCGACTAATTGGCTGTTCGGTCTCGGCAGGTTCTCTGATTCTTAGCGGCCATATTGGGATAGAATTGGCACCGTGACGCACTCTAGTTTTTCTTTAAAAGGGAAAGACCATGATTTCGCGCAGCGGACGTGCCGGTTGCATGCCGGAGTCATGCCAGAGTCCTGCCCGTCTGCGCCCGTCCGCGCCAAGGAGGCGCCAGGGGCCAGTCCTACTGCTGATTCTTTTCCCCCTTTATACACACTGCATATTCAATCAACACCCTGAGTGCTCTCCGCCCTCCGAGGTTATCCTGTCATTATAAACATCGGCCGGAGGATCTGCATAATGGATGTAACTGTCAGAGTTTTAATAAGTTACAACATACTTCCTCTCTCATACCCCCGGTCGTTACGACTTCCGTTGCGACGCACACCCCTTCTCTCCACTCTGGAGACATGGCCTTTCTCATAAATGCCCGCTCCTTGGTGAAAAATATTATCGCTTTTAGTGACTTCGTCTCCGACAGAATGCCCTCGTGGGTCTTTGTCACAGAGACCTGGGGCTCTGATTTAGCTGGTCCTGACCTGATTGATGCTATTCCCGATGGCTACGCCCTCATGAGACTGGAGAGAGTCGGCAGGAAAGGTGGGGGCATCGGCATTCTACATAAAACCTTGTCTAGTTGCCGTATTAAATGCCTCCCCTCCCCTCAAAACTCTTTCCAGGCTGTTCATTTTACCCTTAGCCCCTCTCCCACTGTGTCCTTCACGGGTGTTTTAATTTACAGACCCCCTGGTCCCAGGTCGGCCTTTCCCGCCAATCTCCTGGAAGTCCTTGAACCTTACATTAATCTGCCCAATTTTACTATCCTTGGGGACTTCAACTTTCATTTAGAAAGTTCCAACTCGCCAGATACCATATCGCTTGTGGATTCCCTAGCCTCTTATGGACTTTTACAAAAAGTGAGACATCCCACCCATTCAGCAGGCCGTACGTTGGATGGGGTCTTCACAAATGACCCCAGATTGGAAGTAGGCATTCCCATCTCCCTCTCATGGTCTGACCATAAGGCTTTCCCCTTTGAGTTTGATCCCGGGCAACGGGATCCGTCTCCAAAGGAACATAACGCCTGGATCCTCAAATGGAACTATAGAGGCCTTAACAACGTAACTCTTAGCCCCTTCATTGCCAACTTCATTTCCTCTTCCAAAGCTGATACGGATACTGCAGTGCAGGAGCTTATTAACACCATTTCAGAAGCAGTCAATACTCTTGCCCCTGTCAAACTCCATCACTGCACCAGGAAACGCCCGTCAGCCCCCTGGTTCTCTGACTCCCTTAGATTACGTAGGCAGGAATGTAGGAGACAGGAACGACTCTGGAGAGCTCATCTTGACCCTGATGAAAGGATCAAACATAAAAGCCTTTTAATAGGCTATAAGGCCGCTATTCTAGTGGCTAAACAATCCTATTTCACTGACCTGACCCCTTCCCTCAGCTCACCAAGAGATCTTTTTAAAATTGTAGACTCTTTATCTCTCACCCATTCTCCTGACCCCACTGTCCCTTCCCAAGAACTCTGTGACCGGATATCCACGTTTTTTCACACCAAGATTGTGGATATTCATTCTGCTTTAGAAGCCCTCAATTCAATTCATGATTCTGCCCTGCTGTCGGACTCACTGCCCCGCCCTGTTCCGACCTCGGTATCCCCAGGACGTTTGTCCAATTTCCCCCCCTATCCTATGAAGACCTGAATGCTCTTCTTAATAAACTTAAATCAGGCTGCCCTCTCAAAATATTGAAAGACTGCAGGGATGTCCTCCTTCCCCCTTCCCTGGAAGTAATGAATTTGGCAATTTCGCTTGGCGTCTTCCCTGCATCATGGAAGCTGGCTATTGTAAAACCTTTTTTTTAAAAAACAACATTGGATCCTGGTACTCTCAAAAACTTTCGCCCTATATCCCTTCTCCCTGCCCCAGCCAAAATGCTTGAGGCCCATCTCAACTCCCACCTCAGCGCCTTTCTTGACAATGCTAGCCTGCTTGTTTCCTCACAGCATGGATTTTGAAAGGCGCATAGCACTAAGTCTGCCCTCACAGTGGTGGTCAACAACATCCGCGCTAAGGTCGACAGAGGTCATTCTACCATCCTGATCCTGCTCGACCTTACAGCCGCTTTTGACACCCTGTCCCCTTCCATCTTGTCTAGGCGGCTCGGTGAGATGGGAGTGGACGGACCGGCTCTCGGTCTCCTGACATCCTTCCTTAACCAACGTGCCCAACAGGTCAAACTGGGTGACTTTCTTTCCTCTCCCAAGCCTTTGCATTCATCTTTGAGCCCCACTCTGTTCAACATATATGTGGCCCCACTTGCAAGGCTTGTCAAATCTTATGGATTGGAAGTCCTATCGTACGCCAATGACACCCAGATAATGGTCTCCCTATCTCATTCTGTGGAGTCCACGGCGCTTAATTTTAAGAAATGCATGGAAGCCGTGGCAGGTTGGATGTCCTCAAACTTCCTCAAGCTCAACGGGGAAAAGACCGAGATTCTCATCTTTGGTGGCAAACAAGATCTATGGTCGGATGACTGGTGGCCTCCCTCCCTTGAAACTTGTCCCAAGCCGTCCCTGGCCGCCATAAATCTGGGGGTCACCTTTGACACCACACTGGCGTTTGATAAACAGGTGAATAAAACTGTTTCGACCTGCTGTGGAGTCCTAAGGATCCTCAGGAAATTAGTTCACTTCCTCTCATCTGAGGCTCGGAAACAGGTAGTAGTAGCCCTCATCTCACCTCGCCTGGACTATTGCAATGCCCTTTATCTTGGCATTTGCAAAAAGCTTATTCAGCACCTCCAGTTCATTCAGAACGCTGCAGCCAGGTTTGTGGTGAATGCCCCTAGGCGTGCCTCTGTCACAGAAATCAGAAAAACTCTTCACTGGTTACCGGTCCAGACCAGAATTAACTTTAAGGTTGTAGTTCTGACCTCCCGTGCCTTACACGGCCTGGGTGCTGAGGACATTGGATCTCTCGTGTCCTTCTACACCCCGGGTAGGGCCTTGAGAACCTTTTGGCGACCCCCCGGATCCTTAAGGCCAGATGGGGAGGGAGAGCCTTTTTCTCCCTCGCCCCCAAACTGTGGAACACTCTTCCCGCTGATCTTAAGGGCCAGCCATTTCTTGCCCTTTTCTGGAAGAATCTAAAAACCTGGCTATTTGCAGAATCCTACCTGTAATATCTGCTTCCTCCATTTGCCTCCGACCTTTCAGCTGTTTATTCTTCCATCTGATTCGCCTTGATACCTTCGGGTTAAGTTGCGCCCATATAAATTTCCAATTCATTTATTCATTCATTCATTGTGTGAGTGACTATATGGATAACTGTATACTTGTAATATTGATTTTATAATACACTAAGTATGACTTACTATCTAAATGAAGAGATGTACTGGTGTTTGTATAACTGTGTAGCTAAGTAAGTATGTAAGTATGATCCAGCCTTTCTTATTTTTCACCTTTTTCATCTTCCACTCAATCAACACATCATCCACACATACACACAACTACTTGCTGCATTCCTTAGCTGTGATTATCAACTATTCTTCTATTTCATATTCCTATTCAAAGTGCAGGCCTTTATCGAGCCTTTTTATTGTAACAACTAACCTGGCGAAGGCACTGTGAAATTTGCACACTTGCTCCCTTTCTTGGCTGGGGTTATCAATTATTCTTCAATTTCATATTCTGATTCAAACTCAAAGCCCTTTATCGAGCCTTTTTGTTGTAACTACTGTTGCAGGGATTCTGCTCCTACACAGAACTGTGCATAAAGACTTAGGACCTCAGTGAATTAAGGTGTTTCAAAACCCACCTTAGTACCCAAACCCCCTAACAGACTAGCAATCAGTGACTCATTGGTTCTTCATCCTATAGCAAAAACACCAATGACTAGTCAACCCGGAACATGCGACTTAGATTACCTCAAGTAAGGCGGATAACAAGAGCACTCTTTCGTTATAGTCTTACACCAGTCAAAAACAAGGAGTAAATAAAGACTAAGCATGGGCGGAAAATCCGTTTCGCTCGCGGATTCTGCGGATTTTCGGTAAATTCGCATTCCGCGGACGCTCGCGAATTTACTGAAAATCCACAAATTTGCACGCAGCGGATTTTTTTTTCTTGGTGATACAATTTTGCGGCGCGTGGCGTTCACTTACCGTCATTCAGCGTTTGCCGAGTTGTTTTACTTGATATTTTGCGAGTGCTGCGCCATTTTGGATCTTGCTGCGAGATCCCGCGGGAGTTTGGCGACCGCCATTACGTCATCGCGCTCGCCACCTTGCACAGCGAGAGTTTGTCAACGCGAGTACGCCGTGATCACGTATCGCGGGAGTTCGCAATCGTGAACAGGTAAATGCGGCGGGCAGCAACAATCTCGCACTCGCGAAAATACAAAATTTGCAATTCTGCACAAGAAATCCACCAGCAAGCAGCATAAACCTTCTGGAAATGATGATTTTTATCAGAATAACTCCTCAAGTTGACATTTGCCTGCACTTTTTTTTGCAAGGAGTCCATTTTTGGGGGGGGGGTGGGAGGAAGGAAGTGCCCCACAGTCTCCAACTTCCTGTTCCTGTCCAGCAGGCTGCTCCCAGTGCTTTCTTCATGTGCTGGTCACTTTCATTCGGAATCTTCACCTGGAAGGATTACTTTTTGTGGATGCTGCTGGATATTTGGATTTGAGGCCTTTTTGACTTTCTTTGGATCACTTTTGGATTAGAAATTTCACAAGTAAGTTTGTTTGGGGCATTACAGTTGCTGCAACTACAATTTTGTAATTTTCGATTTTTGGGCTGTTGTTGGGGCCTTTTGCCCAGGGGTACTCAGTGGTGGGTGGACTGAGTCTTTCTGTGGGGTCTCTTTAATAAAAACATCATGGAGGGCCTGGATGGCTTGGGATTGTGCTGATTTTTCTGTGATTTTCGTTTTTTTGGGCTGTTGTTCTGGCCTTTTCACCAGGGGTAGTGAGTGGTGAATGTGCCTAGCCTTTCTGTGGGGTGACTTGAATTTAAATATCATGGAGGGCCTGGATGGCATTGGATTGTGCTGATTTTTCTGTGTTTTTCGATTTTTTGGGGTGTTCATGGGGACAGGCCATGTGGGTGGGGGCCATTTTGAGTGCTGCTACAAGCCCTGGCCATGTGCTGGGAGGGAGGGGGCCATTTTAAATGCAGGCAGTGTTCTTAGGTCTGCAACCATTTTGCCTAGCTTTCAACCTTTATGCCCAGGGGTAGTGAGTGGTGCATAGGCCTAGTCTTTCTGTGGGGTGTCTTGAATTTAAACATCATGGAGGGCTTGGGATTGTGCTGATTTTTCTGTGATTTTCGTTTTTTTGGGCTGTTGTTGTGGCCTTTTCACCAGGGGCAGTGAGTGGTGCATGTGCCTAGTCTTTCTGTGGGGTGTCTTGAATTTAAACATCATGGAGGGCCTGGATGGCATGGGATTGTGCTGATTTTTCTGTGTTTTTCGATTTTTTGGGGTGTTCATGGGGACAGGCCATGTGGGTGGGGGCCATTTTGAGTGCTGCTATAAGCCCTGGCCATGTGCTGGGAGGGAGGGGGCCATTTTAAATGCAGGCAGTGTTTTTAGGTCTGCAACCATTTTGCCTAGCTTTCAACCTTTATGCCCAGGGTTGGTGAGTGGTGCATAGGCCTAGTCTTTCTGTGGGGTGTCTTGAATTTAAACATCATGGAGGGCTTGGGATTGTGCTGATTTTTCTGTGATTTTAGTTTTTTTGGGCTGTTGTTGTGGCCTTTTCACCAGGGGTAGTGAGTGGTGCATGTGCCTAGTCTTTCTGTGGGGTATCTTGAATTTAAACATCATGGAGGGCCTGGATGGCATGGGATTGTGCTGATTTTTCTGTGTTTTTCAATTTTTTTGGGTGTTCATAGGGACAGGCCATGTGGGTGGGGGCCATTTTGAGTGCTGCTACAGGCCCTGGCCATGTGCTGGGAGGGAGGGGGGCATTTTGAATGCAGGCAGTGTTCTTAGGTCTGCAACCATTTTGCCTAGCTTTCAACCTTTATGCCCAGGGGTAGTGAGTGGTGCATAGGTCTAGTCTTTCTGTGGGGTGTCTTGAATTTAAACATCATGGAGGGCTTGGGATTGTGCTGATTTTTCTGTGATTTTCGTTTTTTTGGGCTGTTGTTGTGGCCTTTTCACCAGGGGTAGTGAGTGGTGCATGTGCCTAGTCTTTCTGTGGGGTGTCTTGAATTTAAACATCATGGAGGGCCTGGATGGCATGGGATTGTGCTGATTTTTCTGTGTTTTTTTATTTTTTGGGGTGTTCATGGGGACAGGCTATGTGGGTGGGGGCCATTTTGAGTGCTGCTACAGGCCCTGGCCATGTGCTCGGAGGGAGGGGGCCATTTTGATTGCAGGCAGTGTTCTTAGGTCTGCAACCATTTTGCCTAGCTTTCAACCTTTATGCCCAGGGGTAGTGAGTGGTGCATAGGCCTATTCTTTCTGTGGGGTGTCTTGAATTTAAACATCATGGAGGGCTTAGGATTGTGCTGGTTTTTCTGTGATTTTCATTTTTTTGGGCTGTTGTTGTGGCCTTTTCACCAGGGGTAGTGAGTGGTCCATGTGCCTAGTCTTTCTGTCGGGTGTCTTGAATTTAAACATCATGGAGGGCCTGGATGGCATGGGATTGTGCTGATTTTTCTGTGTTTTTCGATTTTTTGGGTTGTTCATGGGGACTGGCCATGTGGGTGGGGGCCATTTTGAGTGCTGCTACAGGCCCTGGCCTTGTGCTGGGAGGGAGGGGGCCATTTTGAATGCAGGCAGTGTTCTTAGGTCTGCAACCATTTTGCCTAGCTTTCAACCTTTATGCCCAGGGGTAGTGAGTGGTGCATAGGCCTAGTCTTTCTGTGGGGTGTCTTGAATTTAAACATCATGGAGGGCTAGGGATTGTGCTGTTTTTTCTGTGATTTTCGTTTTTTTGGGCTGTTGTGGCCTTTTCACCAGGGGTAGTGAGTGGTGCAAGTGCCTAGCCTTTCTTTGGGGTGTCTTGAATTTAAACATCATGGAGGGCTTGCGATTGTGCTGATTTTTCTGTGGTTTTCGTTTTTTTGGGCTGTTGTTGTGGCCTTTTCACCAGGGGTAGTGAGTGGTGCATGTGCCTAGTCTTTCTGTGGGGTGTCTTGAATTTAAACATCATGGATGGCATGGGATTTTGCTGATTTGTCTGTGTTTTTCGATTTTTTTGGGGTGTATAACTGAACTGATGTTCCTCTGTCTTCCATTGCTTTTAGGTGCACAAGACTCAAGAGAACCACCAGTGCCAGGAAGAAGTCCTGCAGGGGTGTGTGTGTGCAGCATAACGCTACAGGCCCTGGCCATGTGCTGGGAGGGAGGGGGCCATTTTGAATGTAGGCAGTGTTCTTAGGTCTGCAACCATTTTGCCTAGCGTTCAACCTTTATGCCCAGGGGTAGTGAGTGGTGCATAGGCCTAGTCTTTCTGTGGGGTGTCTTGAATTTAAACATCATGGAGGGCTTGGGATTGTGCTGATTTTTCTGTGATTTTCGTTTTTTTGTCCTGTTGTTGTGGTCTTTTCACCAGGGGTAATGAGTGGTGCATGTGCCTAGTCTTTCTGTGGGGTGTCTTGAATTTAAACATCATGGAGGGCCTGGATATCATGGGATTGTGCTGATTTTTCTGTGTTTTTTGATTTTTGGGGTGTTTATGGGGACAGGCCATGTGGGTGGGGGCCATTTTGAGTGCTGCTACAGGCCCTGGCCATGTGCTGTGAGGGAGGGGGGCATTTTGAATGCAGGCAGTGTTCTTAGGTCTGCAACCATTTTGCCTAGCTTTCAACCTTTATGCCCAGGGGTAGTGAGTGGTGCATACGCCTAGTCTTTCTGTGGGGTGTCTTGAATTTAAACATCATGGAGGGCTTGGGATTGTGCTGATTTTTCTGTGATTTTCGTTTTTTTGGGCTGTTGCTGTGGCCTTTTCACCAGGGGTAGTGAGTGGTGCATGTGCCTAGTCTTTCTGTGGGGTGTCTTGAATTTAAACATCATGGAGGGCCTGGATGGCATGGGATTGTGCTGATTTTTCTGTGTTTTTCAATTTTTTAGGGTGTTCATGGGGACAGGCCATGTGGGTGGGGGCCATTTTGAGTGCTGCTACAGGCCCTGGCCATGTGCTGGGAGGGAGGGGGCCATTTTGAATGCAGGCAGTGTTCTTAGGTCTGCAACCATTTTGCCTAGCTTTCAACCTTTATGCCCAGGGGTAGTGAGTGGTGCATAGGCCTAGTCTTTCTGTGGGGTGTCTTGAATTTAAACATCATGGAGGGCTTGGGATTGTGCTGATTTTTCTGTGATTTTAGTTTTTTTGGGCTGTTGTTGTGGCCTTTTCACCAGGGGTAGTGAGTGGTGCATGTGCCTAGTCTTTCTGTGGGGTATCTTGAATTTAAACATCATGGAGGGCCTGGATGGCATGGGATTGTGCTGATTTGTCTGTGTTTTTCGATTTTTTGGGGTGTTCATAGGGACAGGCCATGTGGGTGGGGGCCATTTTGAGTGCTGCTACAGGCCCTGGCCATGTGCTGGGAGGGAGGGGGCCATTTTGAATGTAGGCAGTGTTCTTTGGTCTGCAACCATTTTGCCTAGCTTTCAACCTTTATGCCCAGGGGTAGTGAGTGGTGCATAGGCCTAGTCTTTCTGTGGGGTGTCTTGAATTTAAACATCATGGAGGGCTTGGGATTGTGCTGATTTTTCTGTGATTTTCGTTTTTTTGGGCTGTTGTTGTGGCCTTTTCACCAGGGGTAATTAGTGGTGCATGTGCCTAGTCTTTCTGTGGGGTGTCTTGAATTTAAACATCATGGAGGGCCTGGATATCATGGGATTGTGCTGATTTTTCTGTGTTTTTTGATTTTTGGGGGTGTTTATGGGGACAGGCCATGTGGGTGGGGGCCATTTTGAGTGCTGCTACAGGCCCTGGCCATGTGCTGTGAGGGAGGGGGCCATTTTGAATGCAGGGAGTGTTCTTAGGTCTGCAACCATTTTGCCTAGCTTTCAACCTTTATGCCCAGGGGTAGTGAGTGGTGCATAGGCCTAGTCTTTCTGTTGGGTGTCTTGAATTTAAACATCATGGAGGGCTTGGGATTGTGCTGATTTTTCTGTGATTTTCGTTTTTTGGGGCTGTTGTTGTGGCCTTTTCACCAGGGGTAGTGAGTGGTGCATGTGCCTAGTCTTTCTGTGGGGTGTCTTGAATTTAAACATCATGGAGGGCCTGGATGGCATGGGATTGTGCTGATTTTTCTGTGTTTTTCAATTTTTTGGGGTGTTCATGGGGACTGGCCATGTGGGTGGCGGCCATTTTGAGTGCTGCTACAGGCCCTGGCCATGTGCTGGGAGGGAGGGGGCCATTTTGAATGCAGGCAGTGTTCTTAGGTCTGCAACCATTTTGCCTAGCTTTCAACCTTTATGCCCAGGGGTAGTGAGTGGTGCAAAGGCCTAGTCTTTCTGTGGGGTGTCTTGAATTTAAACATCATGGAGGGCTTGGGATTGTGCTGATTTTTCTGTGATTTTAGTTTTTTTGGGCTGTTGTTGTGGCCTTTTCACCAGGGGTAGTGAGTGGTGCATGTGCCTAGTCTTTCTGTGGGGTATCTTGAATTTAAACATCATGGAGGGCCTGGATGGCATGGGATTGTGCTGATTTTTCTGTGTTTTTTTATTTTTTGTGGTGTTCATGGGGACAGGCCATGTGGGTGGGGGCCATTTTGAGTGCTGCTACAGGCCCTGGCCATGTGCTCGGAGGGAGGGGGCCATTTTGATTGCAGGCAGTGTTCTTAGGTCTGCAACCATTTTGCCTAGCTTTCAACCTTTATGCCCAGGGGTAGTGAGTGGTGCATAGGCCTATTCTTTCTGTGGGTAATCTTGAATTTAAACATCATGGAGGGCTTAGGATTGTGCTGGTTTTTCTGTGATTTTCATTTTTTTGGGCTGTTGTTGTGGCCTTTTCACCAGGGGTAGTGAGTGGTCCATGTGCCTAGTCTTTCTGTCGGGTGTCTTGAATTTAAACATCATTGAGGGCCTGGATGGCATGGGATTGTGCTGATTTTTCTGTGTTTTTCGATTTTTTGGGTTGTTCATGGGGACAGGCCATGTGGGTGGGGGCCATTTTGAGTGCTGCTACAGGCCCTGGCCTTGTGCTGGGAGGGAGGGGGCCATTTTGAATGCAGGCAGTGTTCTTAGGTCTGCAACCATTTTGCCTAGCTTTCAACCTTTATGCCCAGGGGTAGTGAGTGGTGCATAGGCCTAGTCTTTCTGTGGGGTGTCTTGAATTTAAACATCATGGAGGGCTTGGGATTGTGCTGATTCTTCTGTGATTTTCGTTTTTTTGGGCTGTTGTGGCCTTTTCACCAGGGGTAGTGAGTGGTGCAAGTGCCTAGCCTTTCTTTGGGGTGTCTTGAATTTAAACATCATGGAGGGCTTGCGATTGTGCTGATTTTTCTGTGGTTTTCGTTTTTTTGGGCTGTTGTTGTGGCCTTTTCACCAGGGGTAGTGAGTGGTGCATGTGCCTAGTCTTTCTGTGGGGTGTCTTGAATTTAAACATCATGGATGGCATGGGATTGTGCTGATTTGTCTGTGTTTTTCGATTTTTTTGGGGTGTATAACTGAACTGATGTTCCTCTGTCTTCCATTGCTTTTAGGTGCACAAGACTCAAGAGGACCACCAGTGCCAGGAAGAAGTCCTGCAGCGGTGTGTGTGTGCAGCATAACGCCACGCGACGTCACGTCTGGCCACAGACAATCCTGCAACTCGTGCAACTGCGGCCTGCTGTTCTGACCTGCTCTGAAGAAGATGGCCCCAAAAAAAGTTCCCCGTAGCTCCTCTAGCAAGAAAGTTGCCAGTAAGGAGCAGAAGAAGCAAGTTACCAAGGAGACTGGTGTGCCGCCCGCCACATTTTTTGGGAGTTAAAAAAAAAATACGCCTGCAGCAGTAGCGGGATCTGCTGGGGACCAAGCTGGGAGCAGCACCCCCGCTCCATTGGGCTCAGTGCCACCACCATAACCACGCCAACTTAAGTCCAAGCCCTTGAGTGCTGCAGAGGCACTTAGTCTAGTTGTTCAATCACCATCGACCAGTGATGTTGGCTAATCGCAAGAAAGTAGCAGCAATGTTACTCAATCAACACAGGTTGTTGTAACTCATCTGACGAGTGTTGAACAACCACAGCCGCAACAACAACCACATGTGCAAGGACAAGCCCAAGTACATGTGGAGGGAGAGGCAGCACAAGGAGATGCGCAAGCAGAGGTGCATGGAGGGACACAAGTGCCCACAATAGTTGTTCCTCCCGAAGTAGGGGCACATCAGGAAATCGACAATCAAGCCGAGGTATCATTTGAGGAAGCCACTCCTCCTGATGATCATTCATTGTCTTTCACATCCCTAGCAAGGAAAAGATCAATGGTGGTGTCTACATCTTCTTCAAGCCCACCTCCTTCTGATGATGTGGATGAAAATTGGGAACCACCACGGCCGTCTGAGAGTGAGGCACACCATGATCTGACAAAGGTAGTTAAGCGTAAATGGAAGGTCGTCAAAAAACTCATAGTTATGGAGTGTGATGAGGCTCAACAAGAAGTGGCGGATACTGCTGCTGATGAAGGCTCTCACGACGACGACCCAGTCATCATAAAGGTCACTGCAGCCGCAGCGGGCATGCAGCAAACAGACATTTTAAACCTAGCCCGAGAAGCTGCTGAGCGTGATGATGTTGTCGACGAGGAGGCAATGGAAGAAACACCACAATCATTGGAGTTAACTAGTACACCAACACGTACCGCTTCCATATTTCTTCCTCGCCAGAAGGGACCTCCATCCACCTCGACCTCAATTAGTGGTGGTGAAAGTGCAAAACGTACTAAAGTTCAGCAATCCACATCCTCCACTTCATTTGGCATTAGCAGCAGGACCACCACCGCCAGTATCGCCGCCTCCTCCGGCCCCCAAAGACATTTCAAGTCAGCAGTTTGGGACTTCTTTAGTGATTGCCCAAAAAGGAAAACCTCGCCATTTGTAGCATTTGTAAGCATGCAGTTAGTCGTGGTAAGTTTGGTACCAACTATGGTACCGGAGGCCAGAGAGGTCATCTTGAGAGACAGCACGCTGTCCAATGGTTTGCGCACCTAAAGGAGATCAAGGAAGCCTGAAGTGCAAGTCAAGAAAACGTTGATGTTTCATCTGATGATGACGAGGAGGAAGAAGACGTGTCAAACACTTCACTTACACCCAGTACCCCTGTCAGCAGCCCACCCCATATGAGCCACAGTAAGAGTGTGGGAGACAGTGAGACACCAATGCGAAAAAGTTCATCAGCGAGCGTAACTGGGTTGAAGAAGTCATCATCATCCCGTAAATGCTTGGTCCAGGGCAACATTAGAGCCATGTTGTTTACAGAAGCGCCATATGATCTCAACCACCCACTGACGCGTCTGTATAACGCTAAGCTGGCTAAAATGCTAGCTCTGGACCTTCACCCTTTTTCTTTTGTAGAAGGGATTGGTTTTCTAGAATTAGTGGCAGCGCTCTACCCTAAATGGAAGGTTCCTAGCCGGTTCTATTTTGCCAGAGTTGTGGTTCCAGCACTACATGAAGATGTGCTGGAGGTGATTGGGGCAGCTTTGCAGAAGAGTGCTGTTCACACTATACATCTGACAACAGACATGTGGACCAGTGGCGCAGGCGCTGATTACATGTGCATCACTGCACACTGGGTCTCTTTTTCAGGGGTTAAAGCAAAGCTAAATGCAGGTGTTGACCCGGACCAAGTTTTTAAAGCTGCTCGGAAACATGCAACACTAGCCATGTTTGGCTTGGAGAAACGTCACACAGCACAAAATATTTTGGATGAGTTTAACACAAAGGTCCTTCACTGGCTGTCCCCAAAAAAACGCCAGATTGGTTATGTTTCCACGGATAATGGCGCCAATGTAGTTAAGGCCAAGGAGCTGGGTGACTATTTCAGAGTGCCGTGTTTGGCGCACTGTATAAACCTGGTTGTTAAAAAATTCTTGAGTGATAAAGACAGTCCAGCGTGCGAGGTAGTGGACACCTGCCGAAAAATGTGAAACCATTTCAGCCATTCTTTTAAGGCCCGGAAGCATCTGAGGAGCCTGCTACATGAACTTCGAATGCCAGTGAAAGCACTCATCCAGGAGGTGGCAACACGTTGGAACTCAACCTTCTACATGCTTGAGCGACTGTATGAGCAGTATACGGTACTCGATCAGTATTTCTTAACACACGGTACAGCTCTGAAGGACCTGAGGCTAGATGCGGCGCAATGGGACCTAGTTAAAAGCCTGACAGACATGCTTCGTCCTTTTGAGGTCTTCACGCGTTCAGTCAGCAAGGAGGACTGTAATTTGGGAAAAGCTATCCCATTGTTGCGCATGCTGGAGCACCAACTGAAAGCGGTGTCTTCTATGTTTGAAAAAGATGAAAAAAAGCAAGACCCTTTTCTTTTGGCGGAGAAATTATTAGAGCGCCTACTTGGTGATGAACGTCTTAAATTGATCCACTCAGAACAGCATTACATTTGTGCTACTATTCTGGATCCACGATACAAAAAGGCACTGGCAGGCCAAGCATTCTTTCCTTTTGGTGATCAAGATCTTACAAAGTACAAACGTTGGCTAGCCTTGTCAGCCAAGAGGTTTGAAAGAGAACGGAAGGAAATTGAAGGAAAAGGCAGTACATCAGCATCAGCAGGCCATTCCATGTCAAAAGAATCCACTTCTGCACCTGTGGCTGTGGCACAAGTGACCTCTCAGCCGTTAAAGACACCGGCAACCGGATCATCTGCACCAGACACAACAGTAACATTGGATGCAGAAGAGGATTGGCTAACTCGGCTTGGGTTTGGTTCTCAAAAGGTCACAGCAAAAAGTAAGCCTAGTGGAGGAACCTTGGAGGACCTTGAGTCGATGGTGCAGGACTATCTGAATGACTCAACAGAGTTCTATGTTAATTCTGACCCATTGGCGTATTGGCATGGGAAAAAAGAATTGTGGGCACAGCTCTCCAACCTGGCTATAAACTACTTGTCTTGCCCACTCGCAAGCGTGTCTTCTGAACGTGTTTTCAGTGCTGCTGGTGGCATTGTAACTTCCAAACGGAGCCGCCTCTCGCCCAAAAATGTGGAGAGGTTAACAATGATCAAGATGAATCAGCACCTCATACCACCAGATTACAAAGTACGAGAAAGCCATCCGGATGAAGACGAGGTGGACAGCAACGTAGATGAGGGAATTTCTTCTCTGTTAGGTGACACTGACCTCACCCTGCCTGAATTCGCAGAGTATGATGACGAAGCCTTATTCTTATTCACTGACACCGAGCCCTGAAAATGAGACAATGAATCAATAACTTTCTTTTTCGTCCTTATTCACTTTTATTCCTGTGTGTCTGTCTTTCTTTGTTGTGCACAGTTAATATAATTCAAACTTTCATCAACTAATCACAAAAACAAGCCCATCAGCAGAACTGTCTTCACTTGTTTGCTTATTGATTTGAAGGTGCCGCAGTCTGCATTCCTCAGGTTCACAAGTTCAGAAGAACATGCTCCTCTATCCTCCTCCTCCAGACTCCTATTTCCCTCAAAGCAGAGGGCTGGATTACGCCCAATGAAGAAAGACTCAGCACTTGTGGGGTGTTCTACTTCTTTGCAGGTGAGTTGACGGCTCTGGGGCCATTGCTGGGAAGCTCTAATACCGGATAAAAGTGGTTTGGACCAAATTGGAGGCGGAATTTTTTTTGCGTTTTTGCTGACTTGCTTGCCTTTGAGGTGCTCTTTGGGGGGGTTCCGGGTGTTTGTGGGTGTGTTTTGGGGTCTGGGAGCACTGCTGGGATTGTCTAATCTTTACTAAATCGCTAAAATTCCTAAAATTCCTAATCCCGGTCTTATTGAAGCCGCTTATTTTACGGTTTCAGACCCTGCTGCCACCATCTGTGCCGGTTTCCTGGTCTATAACCCCCCAGCTGCCACCGTCTCCTCTCTTAATGCCCTGACACATTCTATTGCAGCTTTCTCTCTTAAACATCCCCACTTTACTGTGCTGGGAGATTTTAATCTCCATATTGATAATCCTTCCTGCACACAAGCCTCTTCCCTGCTGGAAACATTACAAGGCCTTACCTTGCCCCAATTAGTCAAAGGCCCGACTCACATAGCAGGTCACACATTAGATCTTATTTTTTCTAATCATCCTGGTATTTCCGCCCTTTCCCCCTCTCCCTTGACCTGGACAGATCACTTCCTTCTTCCCTTTACTATTACCTCTCCTTCCCTTCCTTCTCCGTCCTCTATTGACAGAGATAGGGGGCGTAAATGGACCAAAGTCACATGTGAGTCCTTGGAAGCTGGTCTTCATTTTCAACTAAATCAGTGGGAAGATCTCGATAAAGAAACTGTAAGATTTAACTCGACCCTTTCCTCTGCTCTGGACTCTGTCGCCCCTCTTGTCCCACTGACCTCTTCTAGATCACGCCCCTCTGCCCCTTGGTTTTCCCCCCTGCTTCGTGAGGAAAAGAGCAAGTGTAAACAATTAGAACGCAAATGGAGACAGGAATATGACCCGTTAGCCAAACTGGCTTATAAATCTGCCCGCAATAAATTTCATAAATTGAAACGTTCTACGTTGCGAGCTTATTTTTCTAATCTCATCTAACAGGCGCAGAACTCTTCTAAAACTCTTTTTACCATCGTGAAAGATTTTGTTAATCCTCCTTCCACGAAAACCCAATGTACCCCTACTCAAGATCTGTGCAACGGACTCTCGGACTTCTTTCAGAACAAAATAATGAAACTATCGTCCTCCTTTGATATTGTTCCATCTAATCACCTTTCTGATATTGAATGTTCCACTCATTGTTCATTTAACTCCTTCAGTGAACTTACCCCTGACTTGGCGTTGTCCCTGCTATATAAAGTCAAATCTGGTTCCCCTCTGGACCCAGTCCCTGCGAAAGTCATGAGTACTCTTGCCCCTGTTCTAGTGAATCCTCTTCTATCCATCTGGAATTCCTCTTTGTCCCGTGGTCAATTTCCCTCGGTGTGGAAACAGGCTAGGCTAATTCCCCTTTAAAAAAAACCCGGTGCAGACCCTACGCAATTTGGTAATTTTCGGCCCATATCACTCCTGCCCAAACCTGCCAAGATACTGGAGAAAGTGGTACAGAAACAGTTGGCTCAGTTTCTGGAATCTAATCAGCTGTTACACGATTCCCAGTCCGGCTTTAGAACCGGCTACAGCACCGAGACGGCACTGCTAGAAGTCTCTGAGATTATCAGGGAATCGGTGGATAAGGGCGAGGAGGCCATGCTGGTCCTCCTCGACCTATCCGCCGCATTTGATACTGTATCCCATCATATACTGGCAACCCGTCTTCAACAGCTAGGGGTCGGTGGTACAGTGCTGGCATGGATTAAATCCTTTTTGTCTAGTCGGTATCAGAGGGTGACAATGCACCCATTTGAATCAGAGGATAAACCCCTCCTATGCGGAGTGCCCCAGGGCTCTGCCTTAAGCCCTTTATTAATTAATGCTTACGTGGCTCCTCTTGCCAAGGTAGTTGAGTCTTGGGGTGTCAGGGTGGTCTCCTATGCTGATGATACTCAGCTTGTTTTTTCATTTAGAGACCACTCTGACTCCCTCTTTTCCAACTTCAGAAACTGCCTTGGCAATATCTGCTCTTGGATGTCAGCCAATCACCTTGCCCTTAACACCGACAAAACTGAGGTTCTCTTCTTCAGTCAGAGATCTCCCCCCCCGGCACTTCTATGGTGGCCCACCGTATTGAACCCTCCACCTACTCCAGTACAAACTGCCCGTAACCTAGGTTTTACTTTCGACAACACCTTGTCTGGTAGCTTCCAAGTCAATAAAGTTGTAGGGGCTTGTTTTACCAAACTGCGTATGATCCAGAAGATCTTCCCCTATCGCCCTCAATCTTCCCGTAAAACAGTCGTTCAGGCACTTATCACGACCCATCTAGACTATGCTAATAGTCTCTATGCAGGTGCCCCCCAATATTTGATTGACCGTCTGCAAGTTGTGCAGAACGCTGCTGCTCGGCTTATTGGTAATATCCCCGCCCGTTCCTCGGTTAGAGCATACCGGGACGAGCTCCATTGGCTCCCCATAGCCCGGCGCATCAAATTTAAAATCCTGATTCTGGCCTTCCGTGCAATTCCTGGAACTGGCCCGTCTTATCTGAGCAAACGACTTAAGATCTCGGCCTCAGTAAGACATTTGAGATCCAACAGCCTTCGTCTGTTGACTGTGCCAAGATTCAGGCTCTCTCGAAGTGGCGGAAGAACTTTCACCGTCATAGCTGCCAAGCTCTGGAACAGCCTTCCTCTTGACCTCAGGTTCTTGGAGTCTGAGTCTATCTTTCGCCGTAATCTTAAAACCTGGCTGTTTACTAAACGTTAAAGTTCTTCAGCATTTAAGTAGATTTGAGTCTGGTAACTTTCTCTGGGGTTACTCAAGCAATCATAGCGCCGGGACACCTCCGCCGGAGGTAGCCGTGCGCTTTACAAGCTTCTAAAATAAATAAATAAATAAATAAATAAATAAATTGCATTTGCTTTTCAGGAAATCCGTGGTGGAAAACGGGAGTTATGACCTAGCTGCACAGCGCGTTTGGACCGAAGGCCGAGAAATATTGTAAGTATGAGATTTTCCTTTTTGGCTGTTTGGGGGTGTTGTGCTTTTTGGCAGGTGGGTTGGCGGGTCTTGGGGCATTCCTGGGAAGGTCTAATACCGGATAGAAGTGGTTGGAACAAAATCCATGCAGAATTTTTTTTTGCTATTTCTGAAATTTTGCTCAATGTAGCGTTTTCTGGGGCCTTTTTGGGGGCTTCCTGGTGTTTGTGGGTGGGTTTTGGGGTCTGGGAGCACTGCTGGCTATGGATACTTTAGTTTGCAAGAGCTTTGAAGCAAATCCATGGTGGCAGAGGGGAGTAGGGGGCCTAGCTGCAGAGCGCGCGCGGAGTGATTAGGGAAATTGGCAAGACAATGACTAAGTCCCCATTTTTGTACTTTTGCTTTTTGGCTGTTGGGGGGTCTTCTACTAGTTTTCTCCTGGGTTGACGGCTCTGGGGCCATTACTGGGAAGCTCTAATACCAGATAAAAGTGGTTTGGACCAAACCGGAGGCTGAATTTTTTTTGTGTTTTTGCTGACTTGCTTGCCTTTGAGGTGCTCTTTGGGGGGTTCCGGGTGTTTGTGGGTGAGTTTTGGGGTCTGGAAGCACTGCTGGGACAGTCTAATCTTGATTGCATTTGCTTTTCAGGAAATCCGTGGTGGAAAACGGGAGTTATGACCTTGCTGCACAGCGCGTTTGAACCGAAGGCCGAGAAATATTGTAAGTATGAGATTTTCCTTTTTGGCTGTTTGGGGGTGTTGTGCTTTTTGGCGGGTGGGTTGGTGGGTCTTGGGGCATTCCTGGGAAGGTCTAATACCGGATAGAAGTGGTTGGGACAAAATCCATGCAAAATTATTTTTTTGCTATTTCTGACATTTTGCTCAATGTAGCGTTTTCGGGGGCCTGTTTGGGGGGCTTCCTGGTGTTTGTGGGTGGGTTTCAGGGTCTGGGAGCACTGCTGGCTACGGAAACTTTAGTTTGCAAGAGGTTGGAAGCAAATCCATGGTGGCAGAGGGGAGTTAGGGCCCAGCTGCAGAGCGCGCGCGGAGTGATTTGGGAAATTGGCAAGAAAATGACTAAGTCCCCATTTTTGTACTTTTGCTTTTTGGCTGTTTGGGGGTCTTCTACTAGTTTTCTCCTGGGTTGACGGCTCTGGGGCCATTGCTGGGAAGCTCTAATACCAGATAAAAGTGGTTTGGACCAAATCGGAGGCTGAATTTATTTTGTTTTTTTGCTGACTTGCTTGCCTTTGAGGTGCTCTTTGGGGGGGTTCCGGGTGTTTGTGCGTGAGTTTTGGGGTCTGGGAGCACTGCTGGGACAGTCTAATCTTGATTGCATTTGCTTTTCAGGAAATCCGTGGTGGAAAATGGGAGTTATGACCTAGCTGCACAGCACGTTTGGACCGAAGGCCCAGAAATATTGTAAGTATGAGATATTCCCTTTTGGCTGTTTGGGGGTGTTGTGCTTTTTGGCGTGTGGGCTGGCGGGTCTTGGGGCATTCCTGGGAAGGTCTAATACCGGATAGAAGTGGTTGGGACAAAATCCATAAGGAAAAGCCTTTTGGCACTTTTTGTAACTTAGGGTTCGTTAGGGTTAGCCCTAGCAGCAGGATTGTCACCAGTTTTCTGCTAGGCCTCGTTCTTTTGAGATCTGATTGGGGGTCTTCTACATTTTTGCGACTGGCTTTAGTAAGGGTCTGGGTGGGAACACTGCTGGGAAGGTCTAATTTTGTTCTAAAACACAGTTTACAGTACACCTAGCTTGAGGGGAAAGATCCGCTAAATTAATTTGCCCATACTTATTTATCCTTCAAAAGGTGACTCAGACAGAGTACGCACTTTCAAAAATATTGTACTGTCTATTAGGAAAATCAAAGTGTGACTTTTTGCACTACACAGCGTACAGCGTTGTAATATTATATCACTTCCTGTTTTTCGTTCAATAATTACAGGCCGGGTTTCAGTCTGTGCAATGGGGAAAAAAGGATGGAGTCAGGCTTCACATTAGCGAGCCACAATTCAGCATCCGCCAGGTAGGCAGTGGACAGGGTGTCGTCTGGTCACCAACATTGATGGACGAAGCGTCAGCTGGAATGGAGGAGTGCCGCTAATAAGAGGAATTGTTTGCTGCATGCAACTTACTTACCAAATTCAACAGTACAACTACAACAACATACAGATACAGTATCCATTGTTTTCTTTTATGAGTGTGACTGCATTTCTTGGATCTCTCTCTGTTTCTAAATTGATCCCTACAGCCATTCTATAGGTTTTACTTCGGCTATTTTTGAAACCTAATTTAATATAGCCCTGTACTGTCGCATCTGTCATTCACGGTTGTCGAAAGTACTACTTACTTTTCAATAACAATGCATTCAGTAGTGCATGCACTTCCTTTATGTCACGTAAAAGATTTATGGTTAGCTTTGTACCCAAAAATTTCTTTATGTTCAATTATTGTTTGTCCATGCTGTGCTTTTTTTTTTCTCTCAACAAAACCTACCCAAAAAGAAACCCCCATTCCCATCCATTTTCCAAACCCTAACCCTCTTCCCCCGGGCTGTGTGGTTTTGCTCGATGTGTGACTAAATGACATCAATAATTCCACACACTTGCTGTGGAGGATAAGGTCATAGCAACAGGCTGGTGAAGGAATCCGAGGATATATTCTAGACTTACTCAGCTTCAGTACTATTTCTTGTAGTAGTAGCCAATGTCAAAGAAATCCAACACAAGTACAAGTTATACTTTCAATAATTTACCATTTTTTAGGCTACATTGTGGCACTGTTCTAGTGTACTGTCACCTGCTATATTCTCTATCCTACCGTTGTAATGCTACAGTAAGGACAAACCAGGTTTCATTTTCTTTTTTCCATAGGCATGCAACTGCCACTGTGTCACACCACTAGTACCACCGCAATGAGGAGGAAATTTCATCCGCCCTGGATTGCCAACCTTAATTGCCATTTCCCGTGGAGCCAGCCCTGGGCCTAGCCCTACTTTTAAACACAAATTACAGGTAAGATAAGCGTTTGGTTGGAGGTAGTATAATGGAGTATTAGGAGAGACGAGAGATTGACGGTAGTACTACTAAAGTCCTAGGACTATTCAGGAAAACAAACTTACTGTTAAACCCCCACCCACCAGACTCAAAAGCAGTAAAAAGCAGGTATGGTCAGATAAAGTTTCAAAAGGTATATTTTTGTAACCCTAACAAAATATTCTCCCACAAGACCCTTCCTAACCCCAACGATTGTTCTTCAAAAGTCCCAAAAACAACCCAACTCCCACCCCCCACCCCCCAAAAGTCTCTAAAAAAGGGGCAAGGGACACTACGGGAGGGTGCTGTTGACTTTAGCGGCCAGGGCATCATGCTCCTTGCGGAGGGTGGCATGGTCGAAGCGGAGACCCTCCACCAAGTTCTTATAGGTTAGGACCTCCTGCTCCAGGTAGGACACTCTGAGGCATAAGCGGCGCTGGCGTGCCTTGCAAATCCTGTGGGGGGCAGCTGCTGTCTTTGCTGCTCGGCGGTGGCGGTTGGCTTTGGTAGCCGGGCTCCGTACCGCTGAAGCACTGCGCTGGCTGGCAGCCCGTGGGGGCACGGAAGAGGATGCAGCTGTCCCAGTGGATGTTGTTGTTGTACCAGTAGACTGCGTGTCCTCCTTCTCCAGGGCCACCAGCCGCCGATATTCGGTGACAGTGGCATCCAGCCTCCGTTGCCGGGCCATTCGAGCCAGCTCCCTCCTCCTTGATGGTCTGTTTAATTTGGAAGGAGCAATTATATGAAGAAAGAAAGACATAGTCTGTAACCAATGCTCCTTAAGATTAACACAAAATGATTGAGCAGAAAGTTGTGTCACAGTACAAGTAGCAAATTGAAAGCACAGTACATAACTATTGAGGACAGTATCTATGTAACCTCTGACTTCTTCATCCTTGCTCGAACATTAGTGGGAGTTTAAGGAACAAATTCTACGAGCACTATGACTTCCATTACAGTCGACTATGACAGTACACCAGTCTTATTCTTCTTCTTCTCTCTTGTTTAGGAAAATTGGTACGTTATCTTATGCAAGCCGGCATAATGACAGCGCAGTGAACTTGCACCCAAGAAAAACAGACGCACACCATGATGAGTGACCAAGACTTGCGTTACTGTACCGGTCCAGTACATGCAGGTGGTGAAGCTCTTACTTTTCTATTACGCGTGGCACTGAGAATACTCTGTTAAAAGGGCTACTGCTTAATTAATGTAGCTTTCACCCTATGGTGCAAATGAGTACTAGAAAAGGAAAATGAAGAAGCTAAATAATCTGATTATCTATCACTTCACATGGGATGTATTTGATGACATATGGGATGACTTTAGGTGCTCTGCTTATTATTGAGTGAACAGTGATATACACACACATGAATGACGTACTACTACTAAACTAAAGTTATTAAGAGAGGTAGGGAGTGTCCACCGTAATAACCGGATATATGCTGTGCTTGCAGTTGCAATACAAACTACTGCTACTATTCATGGTAGTATTTGGACAAAATTACAACTTCTTTTCCTTGCCTTTCCTACACTGGAACGGACGTGCGGGTGCGGTGTTACGTGCTCTTCAAATTAACACTTAGCTCATCCAGTGACCGTCTACTCTCTCTAGATACACATATGCTATCTAAGAGTCCGATAGTACCATGATCCAGGCATCCATCCATTCAAAGTATAAGCACACACATACAGTTTCTGTTTCACCCACCCAGGCTGTTCTCCTTCCACCCATCCTTGCTTCATCATTCACCCAGCCATGCACCATACCATATTCTTTCCTTCCCAGCCACCTCGGGGACCAAGCAAACACATATCATTCTTCTTTGCCAGTCATCATTACATTTCTCGTCCTTCCACACTTACTTACACCCTTCTTTCGCTTTTCGTTCATCCCATCCATTAAGTTCATCTCAGATCTGATTGGGATTCTTCTCGCCAAAAACTTCACAGCTAAGTCGAAGTACATTTAGAGGAGGCTACTACCTGGTTGATTTATAATACACCCGTGCAGAAAGCACACTCTGCAGTCTTCAATCTCAATAAGTAAGGAATATATAGCTTACCTCTGCCCGCCACCACCGTGTTATCCCTCACAGGCATGTTGTCCGGCACTTGCACCGCCTCCTCCCCAGAGTTGTTCCCCTCGTCCAATACCACCGCCTCCACGCTGGCCCCGCCTCCAGATGTTCCACCTAAAAAGTACATTTAAGAATGTTAGAATACACCACTCACTACTATATAATATTTGGTCTAGGAGGAAGAAAGAAATGTGAAAAAAACAGAATACAATGTAATAATTTGTGACTGTCTACTCTAAAGTAAAAATGTCCCTTTTTCCAGGGAAGGCTGTTGTCTTGCTGCATCTTTTTGGCACAACTGATGAATGCTTGCTTTTTATTTTTAACACGCACCACTTTTTCTCCTAACAGACAGAAGCTTGACTTCTAAGAACACGAGCAGTATCAAGTTCAAACCAGGTGAGAGCTCGGCTCGACCACAAGAAATGTGTCCAATTAATCGGAAGCACTAAGCCCTTTCCATTTTCAGTTAAACGTTTACTTTTATGACAAACTTGATTTTAATAAATGTGTTTACTTTTAATAAAGCTTTTAAACTTAAATAGACTCTGTGGTTTTTGGTCCTCCAGACTAGAGTGGATGAGCTAAAGGTTTTGGAATTTTTGCAAGCATGAGTCCGTGCCTCTTACATCATTGGGGATCAATCATCGGTGACTTTGGGAGCTAAATGACTCACCCACACTATCTAGTCAGTAAGGAGATTGGGGGTTCAACTACAAAGTCTGTTATCACTGAGGTATGTGGAAAGTCTAACAGCACCTATTATAATTGATAAGCTAAGCAATGCATTATTTAGTGTCCATAGTTCTGTTTGTGAAGATTTGTCCCTGCAACAGTAGTAGAATGGATTGTCCTACTATCCAAACAAAAAGTAAAGTAGTATCTTATTCTTTCTTGGTGGTCATTCACCTTTTTATTGTTGGCAATTGTCAAAGCATGAACATTTAGAAGACTTGAAAAGGCATTATGGACAATACCAGAGGACTGCACTCAGTGCATAGAGCTATTGCTAACTAGAATGGGAGTCCAATGGAATTGCCAAATGTGCAATCTTAGTTAGCTACACAGACAGACTAATAAGAATAATCTAGTAATACCACAGGAAGTCATAGTCGAGGCAGGATAAGAATTTAGATCCAGTCTACAAGAAGATCAAAGACGATTTATAAAAAATCGAATGAGGAACGCTAGGAAAAAATAAGTACTCTATATTAAAATTAAAACTTACTGGGGCCAGCAAAGTAGCCATCGCCTGCCCGATCCTGGCCTGCATCCTGAACAGCACCCTCCTCCTCCTCCTCCTCCTGTGTCCTCTTGCCCCTGGGGGGAGCTGATGTACAACATGAAAGAAAGAAAGACCAGAAAACATGGATGATATTTGTCAACCAAATCAAACATTTCAAAAGAACAATTACAAAATATTTTGGCGAAATAGCAAATAGACAACTATTCCACTGGATATATTGACCGATCTCATGTGGTCTACTACGTTATTAGTATTGCTTGATTTGCGGACCGTCGAATTGGAAACTTCTTATGTGACTCACTAAACAAAGTACTAAAAAGGTTTGCCTGGGATTGGCAGGCAGCAGTCCGCAGCACGCGAAGTGACAGACAAAGTCCATCGTGATTGCAGATCAGCGACAACATTAAAGTTTCCTACTACATTAACCAGTCATTAAAATACTCAAACTATCAATCCACCACCACTATTTCTTCTTATCGCCATGTGTACAAAGGAAGGACTGGACTTGAGTCTGTAGGGGCTGATTTAGAAGCCCCTTGCGGCTCTTTTACTCCATTGTTGCGTGACTTTTGTGACGCAGCGGCAGAACAAAAGAGACGAAATGGTGCTGCGTATATTAACAACGTGACGCATATGGGAGATGCATCACGTTGTAAAGCCCTGCGCCATCAGGCGGCGTTACGGCGCAAGGGAGGGTGTTCCTGCGCAGGAACGCATCCTAAAAGTGGCTGAGGGAAATCTACAAGATTTCAATCACTCACTTTAACGACAATGATGCGTGACTCAAACCCTGCGCCTGCTTGAAGCAGACGTACGGCCTGACGCAGCATTGGGGAGATAGGGCACCCCAGAGCATTGATGGAGCTGCGCCATCGTTGCAACGCAACTCCAGCAATGCGCCGCCTTTACTGCACAGATGCGTAATGCTTTGGTGATGTTTTGGGCCCATGGTGCGCCGCATTGTAAATACGGCGCACCATGGGTGGTGGTGGCGTGGCGCACAATTACTGGCGCATCCCTGCTACTTTGCAGGGATGCGCCGGTAATTAAAAATCTGAACCTTAGGGGCAGATTTATGTTAACTGGCGCATCCCCAGGGATGCGCCAGTTAACGTGCGCCACAGTGCGCCACAGCTCCGCCACCCATGGTGCGCCGCATTTATAATGCGACGCACCATGAAACGGCACAGATGCGTGACCCATCTGTGCCGGAAATGTGGTGCATTGCTGGAGTTGCGTCGCAAGCGCGACGCAGCTCCAGCAAGGTTCGAGGGTGCCCCATCTACACAAGGCTGCGTCAAGACCTACGCCTGCTTCAAGCAGGCGCAGATTTTTGACGCAGCATTGCCCTGAATGTGACTGAGTGAAATCTCATAGATTTCACTCAGCCACTTTCAGGAGGCGTTCCTGCGCAGGAACGCCTCCTTATGGCGCAGTGCTTTACAATGTGACGCATCTCCTAGATGCGTCACATTGTAAATAGGGCGCATTGTTTGCGCCGCAGTTGCGTCAAATAAAGTGCCGCAATTGCGGCGCAAAGAGGCGCAACGGCCTCATAAATCTGCCCCTTAGTGTCTAGCATTACGCAGTTCTTTAAACTACACTCATACATAATTTCACAGGCCAATAAAATGAACACAAAATCGAAAACAAATAAGCATAGTAGCAACACTACTGAGAAGGTGAGCAGTGCACCTGAAATGCACAGAAGATTTTGAAATATCATTTACCTACAATGTAATCAGCAGCATTATTGCTCTTGGTAAAAAACAAAAAATTTGCAAGATAATAACACACAGAGCAGGAGAAAACAGAGTAGTAAAGAAATAGCTACTGCTACTCACCAAGCCCGGGGATCTCAAGGCCAAGCAGGTCGAGCAGATCGCGTTCACGGTCCAGGACATCCGTCCAGCGGTGGGTGGCCTGGTTGTAGGTGCGCCGGACCCGAGAGTGGTGGCACATGGCCCGGCACACCTTCTCCCACCGCTTCCGGCGCTCCCGGATCCCGTACCCGGTACCGATCTTGCCGCCTGCCATGATGGTCCTGGGGAGGCGGCGCTGAACATAAAAAATTAGTGCGGCCACCTCCTCCGGGCTAGAGATCTCCCGGGGTGCGACTGTCTCCCCCCTCAAACGCCCGCATGGGAGCCGGGCACGGGGTGCGGGACCCTTACCCTTCTCGGGATGCTTCCCGGCTCCCTTCACCATGGTCTTGGTGGAAAGGAAGCTAAATAATAAAGAAAATAGAATAGGGAAGAGAAGAAAAGAAAAGAGTTCAAAAAAGTAGTTTAAAATTAACCAAAAGTAGCAGAAAACATAAAAATATAGGGCTAGAAAAATAGAGGGATAGATAATAAGTAAAATAGATAAAAAAAAACTTCAAACAAGCAAAGGATGGCAGAGATTTAGAGAGGATACAAAAAGCATGCCCAGAATCATAGCAATGAATGAGAAACAAGATGGCCGCGCCCGTTCACGACCACGCCGGTAAGTTCACGCAAGATTTTCCTCGCAAACACACGCGAAATTGTACTAGCGAGCCGCACACTTTGCGAGATTACACTTCGCGCCCGGAAACGGAAATACGTCATGCAAACAAGATGGCCGCTCCCTTGAACGACCGCGAGGGTAACTTTGCGCCTTGCGCTACAAGCGGCTCGCTAAAACGCACAAAACCTTGCGAACTAACACACCGCAAAAAAACAAATCGCATATTCACACGAATTCGCGGCCCGCGAATCCCGCGAAATTGCAGAAAAACGAGTTTTGCAAAACTGAAAGCACTCAGCAGGTGCAAGAGTTCAAACTCATCATAAGTAACCATTCCCTGTGGTGCTTCCTGACTGGGGCCCCTCCAGAGTTCAGTTGCTAGTTGCAACAATTGTATGACCCTGCTCTGACCCTCACAGCAGGCTCATAGAATAGCTACAAGTAGGCCACAAAGGTCCTGGAAAAAAACTGCACTGCAACAGAAAGCAAATTACTGATAAGGAAGCAGGTGCCAGACCTGGAATTTTAAAACAGTGACACATTAATAAACTAACCCCAAATTAATTAATGTCAGTTGAAGCAGGGCAGGTGTGCTTGCTTTTCCCCCCCATAATCTACAGTGATGATGAACCAGAGGGTGGCATTGATGTAACAGAGGGTGGCATGGGTGAAACAGAGGGTGGCAGTGGTGAAATAGAGGGTGCTGGGAACCGGTGATGATGAACCAGACGTAGAAACAACATAGTCGCGACCATTGCAAGCCGACAAGTAAGTTTGCAATTGCGAACTGGTACCAAACCCTTGCGAACTGGCAGAAACCCTTGCGAACACAAAAAAAAAAATTCGCGAGAATTCGTGGATTTTGCGGATTGCGAGTTCGCAAATACGCAAATTTGCGAACGCCAGATTTGCAAAATTCGCCCATGCTTAATAAAGACACGTGCAAGTTTGAAATGTTTATTTCTAACACCGTAATTTTATGCGCAGTACCTTAGATAATACAAGCAAACACATTATCAGAAACAAGGTTGTCAGCATTGTTACTATTCCATAAAATACAAAGGGGGAACGCATTTTATACTGCTAAAGGGAAACAGATTTAAAATATACCTAGATTTCACCCTCCCTACCTAGCAGGTTAGTTTATAACTACAGAAGGTCTCATAGGATTACATGGGCGGACCCATACCTCTGGGACTCAGCAGTAGTGGATCACATTGAGTTCTGCACAAACTGTCAGGATACGAATGTTCTCCAACTGTGTGTAATCATGCCTGCACAGTACATTATTAAATGCGCCAGTATCAGAGGTGGCCACATCTGCATATGTGTTATGGCTCGAACGTGCAAGGATCATTCCGAATAACAGACACAGTGTCCAAGATAAACATGATGTTCCATGCTCTCACTATACACACTAAACTAGCGTGGCAGTCAACAAATGTAGCATAACAAATGATTCCCATGTGAAGCAAAATACTCAGCCTTCTCTAAACAATATCATAAGTGCTTGTCATGTGCAAAGCAGAGCAGGAAAGCAAAAATGGCGTTTAAGCTTCTAATAAACCCATGCTAACTTAACACGGTGTGAGGGCAAGGCTCAGCCCTACAACACCCTCCCGTGATCGAAGCACGTGATATAAACGTGGGCGAATTACGAACGCAGAGTCCAAGCCTGAAAAGCAGAAGTTCAAATTTGCAAAAAAATTATTCGCTGTTTGATAGAAAGCAGTAACTAAATAATAAAGAATAGGTCGAAAAATCAAAGAGTCTTATTCCAACTGCGTATAAGCACAGTATGTAGCAACAGCCTCCAGGAGGAAGTCATTGTTCTCATCTGAAAACATTTCACCCATCCAATTCAATAGTGGGTATGAACATACATGTTCCGAATTCTCAACGACTGGAGCCTCTATCACCATCGGAGGAAAACTCGGGTCATCTTCAATGTAACTGGGTGCCAAGAAGTCATGCGCCACTGCAAAAACATTCCAACGTCCCATTATTCCATGTATCGCTGCTAAGGACCTAATCCCGCCACCAGAACAGAGCAAGTCATGAACCACTAAGGGGCTCATCAGCTGGTCATAATCCGCGTTGGGAGACACCACACCGAACTGCAGTGACACAAATCCAGGGCCCAGTCAAAATCACAGCTCAGGCAATGGAAGACAGGTTGAACGCATGCGAAAAAGGCAAATCGAAACGATAATCCATAAGGTGCACTCAATGTAGCCAGAGGCAGCGCTCCGTAATAACTAAGAATTTAGTTGAGGAGCAGCAACAGCCGAGAAATATTGTCGTGTGCTGCAGGATGTGCATCCATATTTAAGTAAACAAAATTAATAGAAGCACACCGGCAACTAATGCGAGTATTAAGGTGAATCCACCAAAGATGCTGGAAAAAATCGAATGAAAAAATGCAGAGAAGACACCAAATATAGTTTGAAAAGAAGTCACAAGACCACTGCTTATAACTTTAAAAAAGTAAGGTAACCTCGTAGTCGAGGACACATTAAA